>NW_020174427.1:2089986-2150535 GCF_003031525.2 Neophocaena asiaeorientalis asiaeorientalis
TTTTTCTTTCTTTGGTTTTTTTTTTATTTTTTTTTTTTTTTTTTTTTTTTTTTTTGCGGTATGCGGGCCTCTTACCGTTGTGGCCTCTCCCGCTGCAGAGCACAGGCTCCGGACGCGCAGGCTTAGCGGCCATGGCCCACGGGCCCAGCCGCTCCGCGGCATGTGGGATCTTCCTGGACCGGGGCACGAACCCGTGTCCCCTGCTTTGGCAGGCGGACTCTCAACCACTGCGCCACCAGGGAAGCCCCCATCCATATCTTTTATCATACTCTCTATTACGTAATAAACTGGTACGTGTAAGTGTTTCCCTGAGTTCTGTGAGCTTTTCTGGCAAATGACTGAACCTGAGGAGGAGGGTTGGGAACCTCTGGTGTGTAGATGGTTGTTCAGAAGCACAGGTGATAACCTGGACTTGCAGCTGGCATCTGAGGTGGTGGGGGGCAGCCTTGTGGGACTGAGCCCTTAACGACGGGGTCTGATGCTCACTCCAGGTAGATGGTGTCAGAATTGCTTGGTGGGGAAACTCAGATCTGGTGTCAGAAGTGCTGTGAGTATGAGAGTAAAGGGCAAACGGTGTTTTTTTTCCTAGACAGGCAATGAAGGGGTAGCCCAGCCCTCTCTCCTCCGCTAGCTGATGAACTGTTCTAATAGTGTCAATTCAACATGGACTTTTACATATGTGATAAGAAGTCGAGATTAGTTATTCATATTCATTTGAGTTGGTTGTGTAGGGTCTTCTGTGTTACTCTCACTGAAGGAAATTTCTGTTTTCATTTTAAAAACAACCTCTGCACAGTCAGTGCACTAAGATGAAAGGTGGTGAGGTTTAAAAATAAGAGTCATTGTGGTTTTAAGATCTCTTTAAAGCCAAGTAAAGCAGCAGATTCTGTCTTAACTCAAGAATCAGGTTGGGGCTTCCCTGGTGGCGCAGTGGTTAGGAATCTGTCTGCCAATGCAGGGGAGCCGGGTTCGAGCCCTGGTCTGGGAAGATCCCACATGCCGGGGAGCAACCAAGCCCGTGGGCCACAATTCCTGAAGCCCGCATGCCTGGAACCCGTGCCCCGCAATGGGAGAAGCCACCGCAGTGAGAAGCCTGCGCACCGCGACGAAGAGTAGCCCCCGCTCACCACAGCTAGAGAAAGCCTGTGTGCAGCAACGAAGACCCAACGCAGCCAAGGATAGATAAATAAATAAATATATATATATATTAAAAAAAAAGAATCGGTTTGGAAATGAGTAATTTATCTTTTTAAAAGCCTCATTTATACCAATCGGTGTAGTAGAAACCAACTTTTGAATTTTGAAATGAGCCAGTTTTTTGTTATATTACCGGTATAAATCTAAGAAGATAAACATTTTTGTTTACAAGATAGTCTTATAAAACTGTCAAGGGTAGTCTTCCATCTCTCCCCCTTCCCCTCTTCTATAGATTAGGGTGAGAGTCCTGAAGTTTGAGAGAATTGAAATGTCTTCTCCTTTTGGGGCTTGGTACTTGGAGGTTCATGGACCTGCTAGGGTAGTAATTCTCCATACCTGGCTACATGTTAAAATCACTTGGGTACTTTTAAAAAAATATTCTGCACGGCCCATCCCCAGAGCTTCTGATCACTTGATGAGGACAGAAAGATACAAGGTTGGGCGCCCTGAGGACCCAGCTTCCAGCAGGATTGTATGCCCAGGTTTCCCTGCACCCACTCCCCCCAGCAGAGTTGCAGCTGAGCCAGGGGTCAGGGGTACTGAATTGCCCTCATTGAGCCCCTGGTGACTCGGGGTTTTTCTGCTTCCTACTGCCTTGGGTCTCAAACTGGCTGTCCTTAGCAGGAAATGTCTGCGAAAGACAGGAGGAGGTTAGCAGGAACCTTTTTTTTTTCCCCTAAAGAGAATAAATGTTTCTTCAGCATCTGCTTGTGACATTTATTCAGGAGAGTGACTAATTTAAAAGGAAAGATTACTAAGGTGTTAAAATGCTCATTGTGGAAAATTTGAGAACTGTGGAAAAGCACAAACAAGAAAAGAACAAAATATCTGCAATCCCACCTCCATGAAGGAGAACCACTGTTAACGTGTTGGTCTTTTAATGCCCTTTCATCTTGCCCAGGTAAATTAGGAAAATGACAGGAATAGCCAAAATTAAACTTTCATTTATTGAATATTCATTTTGGGCCAACAAATGAAGTTGCTGTTGCCCTTAGAGTGGTAAGAAACCTGTAGTTTGAGGTGTAAAGAAATTTGCTTCAGGTGTTGCAGCTGATAAGCCAAAACAGGATCTACCTGGTTGCAAGGTGAGGGGTTCTAATCCCTGGGAGATGGAA
The DNA here is from genome assembly GCF_003031525.2 of Neophocaena asiaeorientalis asiaeorientalis. Taxonomy (NCBI): domain Eukaryota; kingdom Metazoa; phylum Chordata; class Mammalia; order Artiodactyla; family Phocoenidae; genus Neophocaena; species Neophocaena asiaeorientalis. The sequence goes on from NW_020174427.1 coordinate 2,092,299, forward strand.
ATATTTATGTTTGTGTATTGCTTTAAAAAAATTGAGTCACATTCTACATTGGACATTGGCCGTATTTATAACATGCAGTTTGCACAAGAGTATTATTTTTAGGTGTTGTCTTTCTATTATGACATTACTGGGGAGTCTGTGTTTATGATATTAGAATATTGCCAGAATATCTCATTTGACTTTCTGGCTGCGGAAGCATGTAGCATGGGAAGAGTTCAGGGTTCCTAAATTAGGAATGGGGCGGTGTTCAGCCTCCTTTTTCTCTAGTAAGCAGCTGGCCGATGTTTCTCCCATGACCACCTGCCAGGGAGTGAGAGCCAAAGCCTGGGCTCTGCTCTGACCCCACCAGGGTCACCTAAGGATTTGAAGGAGGCCAGCACCCTTTGGCCATTAGGCAGTCATGACCAAAATATAGCCTCCTTTGTAATTACAATGAAAATCTGTCCTGGATTTTATAAAAAAAATTTTCCCTTTTTTTATTCTTTTCCACTTATATGCTTGTTTCCTCCATTCTTTAAAAAATAAAATAAAATTGACCCTAAATGGCATAATTTACATGGAACTCAGTTATAAAAAGCAGCTCTTTTTGTTTATAAGAGAAAGTATGACTCTAAGTCCTATGTTTCCATAGTTACATTGCATGGTAATAAGATAAAAGTCAAACTGAAAGAGAGATCCGAAAGGCACTCCATGCGTTGACTGAGATAGATGTGGTTATAAAGCAGCTGTACCAGGTTTTTAGTCAGGAGCTCGGCAGGCAGGTTGAACTGCCTGAAATCTCCCATTGGACGAAGGGCATTTCTAATGCTTTGTGTTTAAGTAAAAATGGATCAAGGAAACTTGGACCGTTGCTTCTGTGTTGGGGGTTTGTATTTTACCAATACTTAGAAACATGATTTACTAACTTTGTTCCTTTTGGAACTGTACATGGTATTTTTCCCCATGCAGGAAATCAATAAAATCAATAATTAAAAGTCTAGGTTACCAGCTTGATCATTCTGGTTTCTACTCCTTTTTAGCTCCCATTCATTTCATTGTTTTCTTTATTCCAAGAATCCTGGAGACTTTAGGCTGAGTATATATTTTACTGGGTTCAAACTTTTTATTTCTTTTATTCTGCCTATTTAAACGGCATTACCAACAAGGACCTACTGTATAGCATGGGGAACTATACTCAGTATCTTATAATAACCTATAATAGAAAAGAATCTAAAAAAGAATAGAGATATACATACATATATATAACCGAATCACTTTGCTGTACGCCTGAAACTAACACATTGTAAATAAACAGTATTTCAATAAAAGTTTAAAAAATAAATGGCATTAATTTTTAAAAAAATGTTGTTTAATGTGCTTTTGTGATTAGATTACTTGATGAGACCCAGAGTGGGAGAGGGGTGAGGAAATGGTACATGGTCAAAAAAATCCAATAATAATGTTCTCTATTTGAAGCGTTTATTATTGTTTTTTAACAGTAAAACTAGTGTGAAGTCATCCAAGTTGTTTGATATTTGCTTCATTTTCTAAATTTAATAGGAACTGAAAAAGGGTAGATTCAAGATTAGGTATAAAAATTTCAATAGTGATTAATAGTCTCCACTGTAGAGTTGTAAATTGCCTTTAACTCACTTTTTAATGGACCAGTGCAAATACACTGCTCTGAGAGTTGGTAATTAATGCTCGTTTTCATGGCTCTCAGTAGTTTATAGATTAGCTTATGCTGCTTTCTGAGATTCATAGAATCTCTTTCTGTTTGACGTAACACAATTCAGCCTGCTGTGTTCAGTATATAAGAACGTAAAAAACTCTGAAGGTGCTTTTGGAACTTGGAGCAGAACTTTAGATAGGCCATTAGTGGGATTTTACCATTCATGAAGTTTCTGATCTCATCGACTGTCATTTCCTTAAAAATATGCTCGGTAGGAGAATAGTTATTCTAATTCACAAGAAAACAGACCCTGCTTTTTTTTAAACATCCCTCTCCCCTAAGCCGGGGAGGGATACCATTTATTATCCATGTCATCAAGTTAAAAGGACATTTTAATAACATAAAATGTCTAAAGGTAAAAAATGGAGTTGGAAAACCTGATTGAATTACTCTCTTAAGAAGAAGACTATAAAATTTCTTCCATCCCCCTCTTTTTTTTTTTCTGTGATTAATTTCAGGAAGTAGCTGCTTGGAGTTAAAACCAGAACTTTTCATCTTTTTCACATAAAATGTATTATAAACCTGGTTTTATTTTCAGGGCAAGGGCCTAATTACTATGGTTCCATTCCTTTTAACTTTCTGTCATTCTTTTAAAGCAATTCTCCCTGTGGCTAATCTTGTTAGTTTTCTGCTCTTTTACTGTACTTGTGTTACCAGGGATTGCTACTGAAGGTTGTTTTCAGGAGCCCTCCTCTTGTGAACTGTGTATGACATTTGTCTACTGCAGGAAAAACAGCCATTAGAAAAATGATTTTATTGCAGAATCAAATAAGATGGCTTTCCATGAATGAAACTTTTTTGTTTTTGAATGAAACTCTTATGTCACATCACTTCCTGGTAAGAAAAGCAACCAAATTATGGATGGGGCAAACATTCATGAGAGAAGTTGTGTTCTGTCTTATGTTTCCTAGTTCCTTGATATGAGAAGTGATGGCTTCATTAATTTTGGCCCCAACATATGGATTCTGATACTACAAATTGCTAATTATTATTAATACAGGTGACATGGTTAATTTTTAAAGAAACAAAGTCTGTAATTAAAGCAAAACAAAATATTTAAGACAGAAGAAACAGAGCTATTTTTGTAACCCAAAGACAAAAAATATTTTGGTGCATGGTTTTTGTTTTCAAGGAGGGTGACCTCTGAGCAAATCTGTGAATTCTGTGGTTTGGCCTGGGTCTGGTCAGTACCTCTCTGCCTCCTTTGGGTCATCTCTGCCTAATGTAGGGTGCTTTCACCCTCCTGGTGCCTGCAGATCTTACCTACACTCTTCCTACATCAAAATGGAAAAAGGATGGATGATCTGATTCACTATTTTTCCTCCTTCACAGTCATTGCACTTTCACTGGACCTTTTATTTGAGGTATTTCCTCCCCTTTTAAGACAGCACCATTATTACTAACATTTATCGATCACTTGTTGTATGGCTGTTCCTGTGCTAGGTGTATAACAGTCTTGTAGGGTGGATGAAAGTATATCATTTTATGAGATGAGGGCCATAAATCTCAGTTTAAGCAATTTGTTGGAAGCCACATAGCTCAGGAGTGGAGGTGCTGGGGTTTGAACTCGATTCTCTTCTGACCTGTAGCCTTGAGTCTTTTCTCTGAGCTACTTTGATCTCTATCTGTGGGTTGAAAAGTTTCCCTTTGAAAGATACTGCTGTAGTAAACAACAGGGTAGGTAGTCTCCGCGATTTAGGACTAACATGCTCACTTACCTGACCCAGTCCATCATCGGCCTTTTTGGTGGCCCCAGGTCATCTAGGTACATATTTTATGGTTTCTGGCACACATGTTACATTTCAGTGGTACTTCCAGACCATAGGTACTTCGTAGCTTCTACCTCTTAATAACATCCAGTATGACTAACAATATTATTGATCATAATAATAGCTAAAACATACAGATAAGAAATTGTTTTATGCACTTTGCACAATCATTTAATCCTCACAAAACTCTGTTAATCCCATTTTCTAAATGAGCGAACCGAGGCTCAGTGGTGGGTGATTTGGGCAAGTCACCCAGCTGGTAAGTGGTGAACCTGGCACTCGGGCCTGGGCATTCTGGCTTCAGTCTGCAGGTTAACTGTTTCTCCACAACACCTTTCATCCTGTGCCTGCGATACCTTGTCTAGCTCTACTTGTGAAGTTTCTAACAAGAAGAATGTATTTGGAATGTATTTTCTTTGTTGTTGAGGGGAGAGAGGGCAAGCCAAAAAATCTTATACTCGCACTGTCTTGGGTTTCCTTTGTTGACGACTCTTAAGGTCACCTCCTCCAATCGTATCACTCTTATAGAAGAGGAAACTGAGGCCCAGAGAGATTTAACAATGTGCCTAAGGTCACAAAGCTTATCTGTTTTATAAAGTAACAATGATATATTGCAGATATTTTTATCTTACCATGAACTGATTTTTTTTCCAGTTAAGTTTTTGGATAACCTTGAGCAAATAAAAAGCTTGACTTTTCCTCTGCTTTACTCCATCGTGGTTTCCCTGGAGCTGGCAAAGATTTTCGAAATGTATATGTTCCAGGACTCGAGAAATAACTTGGTGAAACTAAGGAAGATCTTCGTGGGATGTTGGAGCTGCTTACTCCAGTTTTCTTCTCTTCCTATTCTCACAGACTTCCTCCTTGCTTCAACCCCGTTATCCCACTCAAGGCCCCTGGCCTGTACATAGGCTTCCAGAGCTTGCATTGCTTTTCTGGAATTTGTGCCGTAGTGGTCTACGGCACAAGGATGTTTGGGTGACAGTTCCGGTGTGCGCAGACTGGTGGGTCAGGGAACGGTTTCTGGCCCTGGTATGTTGGAAAACAAAAGCAAGGTTTCTAAGTAACCCCAAAATAGATTCATGGACAGGATAGAGAAGCTATTACAGATGTTCCTTATTTCTTAAAAAAGGATCTAAAAACCTTATGAAACTACTTAGGGATTTTTAAAAAGTGGATTTTGATAGGTTCGCACGTTGCTGACTGACTTGTTTATTATTCAGCCATCAGTGTTTTAGTCTGGCTGACTCTGATGTTTAATTGCATTTGTTATATGAACCATTTTGTGATATTTTTCACTTTTATAGAAGACATTCAGGCATATAATACAGTATGCAATATTTAGTTAATTTACAAAATATAAGCTTGGTGCCCGATATGGGTTTAAAATTTTAAACAATGTGTATGTCATGACCCCATTTTGGGGAGAGAAATATGTGTGTGTGTGTGTGTAGCATATGTCAGAGGTTCTCAAACTTTGTCACACATCAGAATCATCTACAGGTCTCGTTAAAATACAGGTTGCTGGGTCCCACCCATAGAATTTCTTATTCAGTAGGTCTGGGTTGGGGGCCTGAGAATTGGCTTTTCTAACAAGTTTCCAGATACTGATGCTCTTAATTGGGGACCACATTGTGAGAACCATTGTGGGAAAGAGAGGCATAGAAAAAAGTCTACAAGTATACTGCACCATAATGTTAACAGTAGTTACCTCATTTCTGGCTAATGGGATTACAAGGGCTTTTATTTTTATCTTTATGCTTTTCTGTATTTCCCCCCCCCCAATGACTGAGTATTACAGATATCATCAGAAGAAACAGCATTTAAAATTCTTTTTGGAAGTTCTAGTATTTCTATTCTCATGAGCACATATAGTTTCTGTTCTCCATTGTCTAGTCTTATGCTGCTGCCATTATTTTTAAAAAGTTTTGAGAACTCAGTGTTTTGTGTCCCTCGTTTTTATTTTGTCTTCCCAAGATGTGAGCATTTAGAAGGGTATATTTGTCACATGGAGTTCTTATTTCTGTTGTGGTGCTAAACGTGAAGTGTTCAGTAGGTTCTCAGTAGCTCAGTTAGAATATCAGACTCTTTTATGCCACATCACTTCTCTTGAGACCCCACGGGATCCTATTTCATGAATACAGATTGTATTTGATATGCCTTTGATAGAGGAAGGTCTCCTCAGAATCGGAAAGAAGAGTAAAGAATTTATCTAAGGCAACCAAAGTAAGTCAAGACCAAAATGACAATCCAACTCTGTTGACCTCAGAATAAATCAACCAGCCACCAACCAAAACAATCTTGGCACTGAACTATCACTTCATCATAAAGGCCCTCCATAGTTCACCCCTTTTTTTTGTTGTTGTTGCGGTACGCGGGCCTCTCACTGTTGTGGCCTCTCCCGCTGCGGAGCACAGGCTCCGGATGTGCAGGCTCAGCGGCCATGGCTCACTGGTCCAGCCGCTCCGCGGCATGTGGGATCCTCCCAGACCAGGGCACGAACCCGTGTCCCCTGCATCGGCAGGCGGACTCTCAGCCACTGCGCCACCAGGGAAGCCCTCACTCCTTACAGTTTTAAAAATAATATATGCATAACACCAAACATGAAAAACAAAACCACAAGAATGCAGTGCTTTCCCATGAAAGAATAGCAAGGGTATTATGCATATATGTGAGTTTCATTAATATTTTAGGAAGGGCCTCTCTTAATTGAAAATATGTTTAGATGTTGACTAGCTGAGAAACCACAGGACTTAGAATCCAGAGAACTAGTTTCTAGGCCTATTAAATTTTAGGCATATTACTTAGCCCCTTGGATTACGCCCTAGCGTGTCAATGGTAATATTGGCCCTCTGAACGCCGTGGGTTGTTACTGTGATCAAGTGAGTCAACTCTCAGAAAACCTGGTTAGAAATGTTTTACAGCTCTAAGGCAGTGGTGTGATCTGAGCAGTGATTTCATCAGTGCCCCTTTCTCTTCCCCAACCCTGTGGTCTCCTGTGGAAATTTCCGTGACTCCTGGTCCTTGGGCTGTAGAGAACGTTGAGGCAATGTTTGGCAGGTCTAGCTTCTTCTTGTCCACCTTGCATCCTGCCCAGCCAATTTGGCAGGAGCATGGGTTGGCCTTTGTATGACCTCTGAAGTCAGACAGCTTTAGGAAAAGCAAGACCTTTTCTGAAGGGTGTTTTTCCTGATGACACCATCAAGTTCCTTTCCAATTAAGATGTCTCCCGGAAGTTAAAGTAGTTACGGTCTCTATGGAAATCCATAAATCTGTTATATAAAAAAATGATCTGTCACCTGAGGAATTTGTTTGTCACCCCGTTGTTCACTGCCTCTCTTAGGAAGCTAAGGAGCTAGGCCTTTGTAACCTCCCTTACAAGTTCTTACTGTTCTTCGCAGTTCCAGCTAAGTTTACACTTAATCTGTCTACTTCCTAAGTAAATACCCCAGAATGGTTTGATGTGTATTGACGAAAATTTCAAAATAACTTGTGAATTCCTAAGAAAGGGGTGATTTTGCTCTGCATTCTGGTTCCCATAGCACCCGGACAAGTTTGGGGTACCTCTTAATTCATTTTACCCTTCGAAGAGTAGAAGGATAATACACTTCAGGAATGGTGCCATCTTTTTAAGCATTGCAAGCAGACCGTAACCCCATTTATAGTTCCTTTTCTTTGCCTTAAGGGTTAGTGAGTCTCATGTAACAGTCTCCCCACTTGTCAGCTGTCCTTCAACTATATGCCGTTGACTGTTGTCTGTGGTCGTGGGATTGGTACTATCATGAAGGTTGGCTAAGACACGCATGTGTAGTGCTTCATTCCTGCTGGAGAAGGAGGTCACAAAGGTAAAACCAGGTGACTGGAATATGGTTTTTAGCCCAAAACATACTTTATTCTAATCTCTACAAAGCAGTTAATGATTTAGAAAATTAATAATGGGCGTCTTGCACCTTTTTCTTGAAGAGCAGCTCTGTTTGTTGGAGAAATTCTTTTGAGTTACTGCTTATGACATGAGCTCGTTCTGGAATGCTCACATGATCAAATTATTTGTAATCTTGTGTTTAGCTTTTACATCTATTTATAGTGTCTGTGATCTTACCTTAAATTCTTTGTCAACATTTCCATTGCATACTTTCTAAGTTCACCTTTAAAATATTAGTGTGACCCAAATTATTGTGAAGTTGAAGTTTAGGATTTGATGTGACCTCTATTATGTGTTTTTGCTAATGTCTTTTTAAACATTATAACTTTCTGGATGGTTATCTTATGATGACATTTAACACAGTAGGGGAGGAAAAATAATTCTCCCTCTACCCTCTTGAGTTCATGGCTGAGAACCCTGTAATAAAATATTAACAAGAGAAAAATACGCAAGTTTATTAACATGTATACATGAGGAAGACCCAAGCAAAAATGAGTAACTCCCTGAGGGGGCCTAAGCCACCACCTTTAAATGTCATCTTCAGCTAAAGACAAAAGAAAGGTAGGTGTGTGTGTGTGTGTGTGTGTGTGTGTGTGTGTGTGTGTGGTGGGGCAGTTACATGAATTTACCAGGAGAAGAACAAGAACAGTATAAACAAGGGTAAGGATTGTTAGATTGAAGTCCATGCCATCTCCATTGAGTTTCTTGTGATTTAGAGTCATCCTTCTTTTCCTGGTACAGAGAGGGATGACATTACAATGGTTATTTCCTTTATAAATGTAGATGTCCCTTAAAAAAGAGTAACTTCTCTGTTTTCTGAGCTTCTCCAATATCTGCTATTTCTCAAGTAATCCTTACGCCGAAGAAACATATTTTCGGGTGGCATGATCTGCTGTCCTTCAGCACATGTGGCCTTACTTGGAGCAGGGAAATATTTCTTGCGTTGTACTGTTGTAATAGCAAGATGTCTTGGACAGCACGATACAGAGCAGCAAAGAAGAGGTATTTATAGTGAGGCTCTTACTGCTTTACAGTCTACTTGAATCATACGGATATGGAGGCCTGATTGTACTGTGCCATTTTATATAAGGGACTTGAGCATCTGCGGATTCTGGTATCTGTAGGGTGTCCTGGAACCAATCCCCCAAGGATACCAAGGGATGATTGTGTATAGCAGCATAAAATGAACTCTGAACTGTCGTTTCCTTTGTGGTCAGTGAAGTAGAACTAATTGTGGCCTCTGTTTCCCAAAGTGTCCTTTGGGGGTGGCCTCTGATGTAGCAAGCAAATTGGTGTTGCCAGGTTCTAACTTGTTTCACCAAATCCCCAGGTTTTTATCTACCTGGACCTACTGTCACCACCCCCCCCAGGCTTCCTAAGAGCATCCTGATTCCTGTTATCTATGCTGACTGGTGTGAAAAGATTCCTTTGAACTTCATCCAAGACTGGTTTGGAGCACTTCAAACATTTTGAAGAATAAGAAACTCCAAGGTGGGGAGGGGCAGTATGGGGGATTAAGAGGTATAAACTATTATGTATAAAATAACCTACAAGGATATATTGTACAACACAGAGAATATAGCCAATATTTTATGATAACTATAAATGGAATATAACCTTTAAACATTGCGAATCACTATATTGTATACCTGTAACTTATATAATATTTTACAGCAGCTATACTTCAATTAAAAAAAAATGAAACTCCAAGAGTATGTTTACACAAAATACCCAAGCTGTAGAGAAGCATATAATATATACCTGAGTGGTGTTCATTTTGGTTCATCGAACCATATTTTGCCAAGTCTGAGAGTGAGATGAGTTGGCCCAGCTCAGTCGCTCCCTGATCTTGGTTTATTTTCATACTTAAACCAGCCTGGGAAGTAGAAACCTCAACTTCAGCAGGAGATTTACAGCTTTCATACATTGTATTTTCTCACAGCCTGCACTTTTACCCAGTGTACCTAATAGGACGATTCTGAATGGCTTTTCTCTTTAAAGTCTGACTTTCACGTATCACCCGGCTGTCCATTATGAACAGTTAAGGTGTTGTCGCTCCTCCACAGCGTCTGCCCCCGGGGTGTTTGGGGGCTGGGGCTCCAGCGCTGCAGGGGGGACGCACACTGCTTGTTGATACTGAGAGTCTTCTTGCCTGGGCCAGCCTCCCCTGGATTATCACCACCCTGTTCCTTCTAGGAGAAATCTTGCTTTTTTTATCTGTCTCTGAACTCAGTGATTATGAAAGTAGGGAATTATCTAGACTCAGATTGTTTATTGTGGTGAAATATACATAACATACCATTTATCATTTAACTGTTCTCAGTGCGGTGATAGGTACATTCACAGTGTTGTGCAATCATTTTCAAAACTTTTTCATCATCCCAAACAGAGCTTACTACCCACTAAACAATAACTTCCCATTTCTCCTTCTCCTAGCTCCTGGTACCTCTAGTCTACTCTATGTCTGTATGAATTTAAGTATTCTTAGTCCCTCATATAAGTGGAATCTTTCAATATTTGTCTTTTTGTTTGGGGTTTATTTCACTTAGCATAATGCCTTCAAGGTTCATCCATGTTGTAGCTTGCATCAGAATTTCCTCCTTAAGGCTGAATAATACTTCCTGTGTGTATATATCTCATTTTGTTTATCCATTCATCTGTTGATGGACATTTGGGTTGTTTCCGTGTTTTGACTGTTGCTAATAAGGCTGCTATGCACGTGGATATACAAATATCTTTTTCGGCCCTTACTTTCGGTTCTTTTGGGTAGATAACCCAGAAGTGGAATTGCTGGATTCTGGTTACATTTTAAGGCACTGCTTTCAGATCTGACTATAAGGTAGTCTTCATCTGCATACACCCTATTTTATTTAAGCATTCTCCAGTTATCGCACACCTAAATTATAAGTAATTTTTACATCAAAGAAAGTTTCAGTCTCCTTCTTTATTAGTCCTCTGCTTTCTCAGTGAGTGTGGAATTGGGGATATTGTCTAGTCAAGAAGCAGCTAGCTAAACTTTGTTTTGAATCCCAGGAAAACCATCTAAATGTGTTCTCAAATACACAAGGAGATAGACAATTTAGGAACGCATGGAACATTATAAGAACTGAATTTCTTGGCAGGCTTATATTTTAACAAAAGATAAACAGTGCTTTTCTTTTCAGAATTAATAGATACTTGGATGTAATGACCACTTCCATTACATGCTTGTCGGACATCTTCACTGTAAGATGAGCAGTTATCCTGAGTATGTCATCAATATGCTTGCCTCTTCGGTGCTATGGGCACAGCAGATTCTCATAAGAGTTGGGTTAGGGGCAGGGTAGAAATAACTGACATCTTTAGTAAATGTCACTATTTATACTACCAAACAGTTTTCCTTCTGATTTGCCTCTCTCCTATCCAGATATTCTCTTTATTTTAAGTAAGTAATTTCCAGAGCAAACTGACAGCTAAGTGTCTCTTTACTAAGTGTCCCTTTTCCCTTCTAAGAGATAACACTGTCTTTGTCATTATTCTCATGGCCACTCTCCATGAATGACTGCGGTTAATTGAACCTATTTCTTTTTTTTTTCTGGTACACGGGCCTCTCACTGTTGGGACCTCTCCCACTGCGGAGCACAGGCTCCGGACGCGCAGGCTCAGCGGCCATGGCTCACGGGCCCAGCCGCTCTGCGGCATGTGGGATCTTCCCGGACCAGGGCACGAACCCGTGTCCCCTGCATCAGGGGGCGGACTCTCAACCACTGCACCACCAGGGAAGCCCTGAACCTATTTCTTAATTAAGCGTTGAGGTGATGAACTTCACTTGAATGCAGTGGGCACATATGCACACACTATGGACGATCTGCCCCTACCCACAGGGATGTGTTGTTTATGTGCTCTCCTAAGTTCAGTGCATGGGAAGTGTTCTGCTTTCTGTCGTGAAACTGTCTCTTTAAAGTGATGGAAAAACCATCTACACGAGATAGAATATAATGTCATCCAGGTACGTAGCTTTAAGCATCATCTTTATTCTGACCTCTTGTGTATCTAGACTGCCTACTTGCCTTCTCCACTTAGATGTCTCATTGGCCTCTCAAAATTAGCATGTTTAAAACCAAACTCCTGATTTCCCCCCCAAACTCGCTTTTCTCACAGTCTTACTGTTTTAGTAGAAGGTGATTCCAGTCTTCCTCTTGAACAGTTGGCTTTCTCATTGGTTCCTCTTTTACCCGCACACCTCACATCAGTTCATGAGCACGCTGAAAATTAAAGTTAAAATGATAAATGGTATGTTATGTATATTTCGCCACAATAAACAATCTGAGTATAGATAATTAACTACTTTCATAATCACTGGGTTCTGATATAAGAGAGCAAGATTTCTCCTAGAAGGATTAACACCAAGATTTCTCCTGGTGATAATCCAGGGGAGGCTGGCCCAGGCAAGAAGACTCTGCTCTAACTTCAGAACACGTCCTGAAGAAGACCTCTTAACATCTCGGTCCCCAGACACACACTTGCCTCAGTGTTTTTGCTCTTGTCAGTCCCTCCAACTTGAATCTTCTCCTCCCAGGTACCTGATGGATGGATTTGAAGTATTTGTTGATTTGTTTTTTCTTTTGGAAAGCACGTTTAGAGGGAGGGGTGAATTTGATTTGATTCTAATATGGAGATCCTATGTAAAGATAGTACACTTTCTTAAAGAGTATATCCAAATCTATCTCCTATCTTAGCTATTGTACATCATAAGGTGTAGGGGAGGTCAGTTAACCCATGTTTTATAGGCATTTGTTGCTGTCACTTCTGAAGCAGCCCAGTGTTCATTTCATACCCACCTACAACCAGCAACAAGAGAAAAAAACTGTGCGTGGAACATAATAATTATAGTAAGTGTGTTTCCATCTACACGTGGGAGACTTTGCTGCTTAATCTTCTTTGAAGATTCCTTTTTCTCTGGCTTTTGCCCTTTCTGATCCACATCTTCTCAGCTCACAGTGCTGTCCTTCCTATAACCCTTTGTCCTTGTTCTATTCTCTGTAAGGGAGACAAATTTTTTCTTTTGGCAAAGAAAGAATATTTAGTCCAGCCTAAATGCAAGCTTTATTGAAGAGAGTCTGTCCTCTGTAGAAATGTGTTTACTGCTTGTAGACTTTTCATTTCACCTGCCAAGTCCTATTACTCGAGTGACTAAAAAAATCTGCGGTTTATTTATAAAAGTACTTTTATCGATTAATCCGAGAAGAAATTTAAGCGTTTAAATCGGACAAAAGGACCACGAGGCACACTCACACATTGAACTGTAAATTAACAGCATGGAGAGCATCCTGTGGGCACATAGCATCACTTATTTCAAGTCCAAGACTGGAAGTTGTGCAGAAAACCCCTAAAATGTCTGTTGTAAGCAGCTCTAACAAGTACTGTAGCTAATGGCAGGAAAATATTCCAAATCAAATACAGGTCCTGCTGGAACCTACAGATGTGACTTTTCTAAGCATGTTAATATCTCAAATATTATGTAACTGGAAATATAATCTGCTCACTATGGTATCTTTCAGTTTTAACAGATATTTATTCAGTGATCATGGGGGTTTTTTCCCCAAAAGTTTTAAATAGGATTAATTTTTAAATTCTGGAATCTTATTTTGAAGTACAAGATTTTTTTTATTGAAGTATAGTTGATTTACAATGTTGTGTTAATTTCTGCTATACAGCAAAGTGATTCAGTTATACATATATATATATATATATTCTTTTTAAAAATATTCTTTTCCATTATGGTTTATCATAGGATATTGAATATGGTTCTCTGTGCTATACAGTAGGAACTTGTTGTTTATCCAGTCTATATATAATAGCTTACTTCTGCTAACCCCAATCTCCCATGCCATCCCTCCCCCAACCCTCTCCCCCTTGGCAACCACCAGTCTGTTCTCTATGTCCGTGAGTCTGTTTCTGTTTCATAGATGGATTCATTTGTGTCATATTTTAGATTGCACATATAAGTGATATCATATGGTATTTTTCTTTCTCTTTCTGACTTACTGAAGTGAAAGATTTTTGAGCAACTCCATGTATTAGCTATTGAAGTAGGTGCAGAAGATATTACAGGATGAGACATGGCTGACCTGACGAGCTTACTGTGTACATACCGGTGACTGTCCTCCTGGGGCTGCTATGCTAGATGACTCTTAGGGAAAGAGTTTTGAGAGTTTTGCCCTTTCTGCCGCCTGAGATCAGACACAAAGACTGCTGGCATATTCCCAGCTGCAATGTTGGTAAAAGGTGACTGGAGAATTGGGGGAAGTTTGGAAAGGGTTAAAGAGCTTTTATGTGAACCTTCAAGTGCAGCTCATGGAGGATTTGGGTCTGCTGCCTTGTTGCTGTCCCTTCTCATTTGTCTGAGTGGTTCATTTGAAAATTTGTGTCCATTAATGCCGTAATTGTGTGAGGAGGGTCACTCCTAATCACCGTATATTGTCTTGACACAAACATGAAGAAAACCTAGACTGCCAACTACCAAAAAAATGCAGGGGCTTGCGTCTGGCAGCCTCCAAGTCTCTGGAACGAGGAAGATGTCATGGAATTTCCTGTTGTAATTGCAAAGACCAGTTGAGTTCCAGGGGCATTCTTGACCTTACCATGGTTGATGAGTCTCTCCTAATAGAAGTCTCCTGATTCATCCACTTCATTTAAAAAAAAATTTTTTTTTAAGACTTAAGGAGAGTCACTGTTTTTTTTTTTTTTAATTTTGAAATATACCATATATACAAAAGTGTATAAAACATACATAAAGACTAATAATAATAAAAATGAACACCCACATACTCTCCATTCAGCTGAAGAAACAGATTACCTGTGCTTAAGAAAAGGAGAGTGGACGGAAGGCAGTATTGCTTTCAAAATAACCTCACTTTCCTGATTTTTGTGTTCATTGTATCCCTTAGCTTTTTTCTTTCTTATTTTTAAAAACAGTTTTACATTTAACTGTGCCTCCCCAGACAATATTTTGTTTAGTTTTGCCCTTATTGGGGAACTTTATAGAAATGGAACCATACGCAGTATATTATTTGGGGACTTGCTTCTTTCTCTCAGCACTTATGTTTTGGAGATTCATCCACATTGATGTGTAGCATTAATAACTGTAGTTCACGTTCTTGCACGGCTATGAAGGATTGCATTGTGTGGATCGCCACTATGTCTTTTTCCATTCTCCAGGTCTGTTTCTTTATTGGTTACTTGGAAAGCAATATGGACACCAAATTCAGCAAGTCAACTTGCCATTTAAAGCTTCAGAGTTTGGCCCCTTCCTGGTCAAATTCCCTGAGTCTGCGTGGGGAATTTCCAAGTGGTTTGCTTTCATTTGTGGGAATACTGCCTGTCCTCATTTCGGGAGACCTTCTAGAGAATGGACTTGCTTTGCCTTCTCCAGGGGTTGTTAGTTCTTGACCTGATTCTCCTAGGTCTGGAATCACAGCCCTGTTTCTGCAGGATCTTGTGTATGAGTCCTTCCCTGTGAAAACCACACTCCCTTTAAGGGCTGATCTTTTGTGGAGGTGGAGGGACAGCTAGAAACCCAGATGCTCTAGCTAGAAGCAGGCTAATCGTCAGAGCACAGGAAGATACTGAGACGTGTTCTTCTTCCTGTGCTCGGCTTTCCAAGGGCATTCTCCTCCCTTCCGCTCCTCTCCCCACCTTGTGTCTCCTCAGGAATTGGCAGGTGTTCTGTTCCGTTGTGCCCCCTACCGAGGGAGCCACTTTAGGGGCACTCCCATTGTTTAGTTTCAGATACCTCTGTGGAAATGACCAAAGCTCTAATAAAAAGCTCAGCAGGTTATATTTATTTTAAAATTTAGAAACATTTTCTGGAAAGATTGTTCTAAGGGGTTACAGGTGTCATCATTACGGTCCTATGACACTTTTGAAGGTAGGTCTCAGAGTAAGTGAGTAGGTTTTTCCTCTTTCATAAAGTGGAGCCTGTGAGTGTTTTTTTTTATATTAACTGGGTTTTGTTACTTGAGATTTTTTTCAGCTTTCCTTGAAGTGTGTTCTCCTGAACTGATATTAACGGTTGCCACATAGGGAAAAGTAATTCTGCAGTAAAATAAAGTTAAATCAGTTTCTTTGCTACAGTTCTCAGAGCCTTCAATACACTGCGGTGCTTTGTGAATATTTAAATGGGGAGCTAGTAGAGACAGGAGTTCAAAAACATGTTTGATTATAGAATCCCCCCTTTTAGTGTATCTCGCAGTAATAATCCTCCCCTGAATACTCTGAATACTCTTTGGGAAAGGCATCATTAATATATTTTCCATCGTTTACATTGGCTCCTTTTACCTAGATCTCAGGATTGCGGTGGAATCTTCTAGTACCTTAAGATATGTCCATTTGTCTTGAGGGAGGATGTGAACCTTTAAGGGCAAACTTATTTTCAGTTCACTTTTGATTTAGGAAGTGTTATGTATGCAGTGTTTATAGGCCAAATGATCAAATGTGTGTGTAAGTGAATAAGAGTAGGGCAAAGAGGGAGTTTTGTAAATTGACGAGAAGAATAAGGTCTCAGCTTTTAAAGGATATTCATTGCCCTTGGAATTATATTCTACAAAAGTAGCAGAGTAACAAAAAGGGCCCAAACCAAAATTATCTTTTTGTAAATGTCTCCAGGCAAAGAAAGATTTTGTGTATGAAAACACTGATGAAAATAATTGATCTTCCCAATGATTGTAAACAAAAAATGTTTCCTACCTTCCTTCCTCTGTCCCTCCCTCCCTTCCTGTTTGGTGAGTGGGGAGAAGTGAAGATGATGATGCGAAGGACACTGAGTTATCTTTTTTTAAAAGACTTGTTTTATGACAGGTACAAGGTCTGCTGATTGGGGCACATTAGATAGATTTTATTTGGGGCCTTGTCAGTAGTAAGTTTTCTTCTGTTGGTTACTGTTCTATGTTCTCTTGGCCTTGAACATATAAAAGAGATGGAGACTGAAATGAAAACTGCATCTAATTACACGTCTTCTACCAAAATACTAAAACCAGAAGCAGAGAAGCTAGCTCAATTCTTATACATTTTATTTATTTATTTATTTGTTTCTTTTGTTTGTTTATTTATGGCTGCGTTGGGTCTTCGTTGCTGCACGCAGGCTTTCTCTAGTCGCAGTGAGCGGGGGCTGCTCTTCGTTGCGGTGTGCGGGCTCCTCATCGTGGTGGCTTCTCTTGATGTGGAGCACGAGCTCTAGGCATGTAGGCTTCAGTAGTTGTGGCTCACGGGCTTCAGTAGTTGTGGCTCACAGGCTCTAGAGCGCAGGCTCAGTAGTTGTGGTACACGGGCTTAGTTGCTCCATGGCATGTGGGATCTCCCTGGACCAGGGATAGAACCCGTGTCCCCTGCATCGGCAGGTGGATTCTTAAGCACTGTGCCACCGGGGAAGCCCAGAGAAGCTCAATTCTGAATAACTGAAAATTGGGTATAATCCTTATCTAAAATATTTCTTATTCTGATAAAAAAATTTTCAGCTCTCCCTGCTGCTTAGATTTTCCCACCCATAAGTATTTTAAGATAAGTAAAATTTCCAGATAACTGACGCTTACTCCTTCAAACACCAGACCTTAACCATTTTGCTCTGCTTTCCACTCTGTCTTAAGCAGAGGCAGAGGTGACTGGACGTGATCATGAGCAGCTATTATTGTCCGTGTGATGAAAGGAGCTTGGGTTGCTCTGAGCTTCCCATCTCTTGTCACAGTGTTGGGTTGTCAGGAGACCAATCCCGCTGTCGCCTCCCTTCTTAGCCTTGGATGGTGGCTGTCCTGCCTGCTGTGTGCTGGAAGACTAGATAACAGAGCAGGTCGAATGGGAGTGAGTACAGCAGCCCCAGAATGAACGCCTAGTCCTCTACAGCAGGAGTAGGGGTGTGGCTGACCCCTTGGGGCTGTCGATCATCTCTTTCTGGTGCTCGTAGGCTTTCGTCTGGATACAGGAAGACTGAGGTCCTTGGGGAAAGGAGTGCTTCCTATCCTTAGTACCATGTAAAACCTAGATGAGCCCTTTGGAAGTTTGTAATCTACTTGTTTGTTTCCCAGAACTGCATATGAATCCACCTTGGCTTGGACATTAATATAACTTTTGAAATTCTCTAATGGCCTTATCTCAGGAGCATTAGCTATTCCTTATCTGCACAAGGCTGGCCATGTATGGATACTTGTTGAGGATGGGTTCATTGTATTCTCTTGTTATACGATGGATGTGGTGTGGTGTTGCGTGATGCTGTATTATACTATTCCCTCTGCATTTGTATGTGTTTGAAATTTCCCCTAATAAAGCATTTGTAAAAACATAACACTGCATATACATTTGATTGGTTTTCAGACAAACCTCAAAGAGTGGAGCTACTCAGGGAAACATCACGTTGTCTCAAATGGTACTAGTAACCTAGTGATGAGAGCCACGGACTTCATATATCCATTCATTCACTTAACAGATATTTATTAATCTGGTGCCTGACAATGTCCTAGGCACTAGGAACAAGACAGAGGGAAGCCCTTATTTCCATGGATCTTATAACTGCTAGATCCAGGGGAGAAGGTCTGTAGTTAAGTAACCAGGTAAAGGAGATGGTTTAAAATGGTGAAAGGTGCCACGAGGAAAAGAGCTGAGTAACGCGAGGCAGCCTAGGTGAGGTGGTGCGGCAGCAGCAGCGCTAACAGGAGAGTGAAAGAAGGCTTCCCCGAGGGGAGCAGGCCGTGTGGGGGAGGGGGAGGGCACCCCAGGTGGAGGGAGCTTCTGTGCAGATGCCCTGGGATGCGAACGCTTTCTTTGGGGGGCGCCTCTCACCTTTAGGAAAGCGGCCCCAGAGAACGTGCAGTCCAGCCAGTATCTGACACACATGCCCACTGACACCCAGAATCAATACCTGCAACTCTAAGAGCTGTCGAGTAATCCAATAAATAAGCCAGTAAACATCCTTATTAAGAGAACTTTCAAATTAGTCATTAACCAAAACAAAGCAGTCACTTTTCTGCAGTAGTAAAATAAATGTACCCAGTTACTTGTATAAAAATAGACTGCCGGGCTTCGCTGGTGGCGCAGTGGTTGAGAGTCTGCCTGCTGATGCAGGGGACACAGGTTCGTGCCCCGGTCTGGGAAGATCCCATATGCCGCAGAGCGGCTGGGCCCGTGAGCCATGGCCGCTGAGCCTGCGTGTCCGGGGGCTGTGCTCCGCAACGGGAGAGGCCACAACAGTGAGAGGCCCGCGTACCGCAAAAAAAACCCACAAAAAACAACCAAAAAAATAGACTGCCTTTCAAGTATGACCATCATAAATGGCCTTGTGGGATATCTGCGTTCTTTTGGGATGTAGTTCTGAGGTTATTTTTTATGCGTGTGTTTGTTTCTTCAGCAAACATGTATTCTGTCCTGTGTAGCAAGCACTGTGCAAACTGGACAGGACAGAACCAGGACGATTGTGACCCAGCCTCTGCCTGGGGGGCACTCAGAGTGGGAAGAGACAGGTGTCTGTGACCAGGCCAAATGCTTATCAAGTGCCAGGGGGTAGGTGGTCATGAGCAAAGCAGACCCCGGGCGCTGTCCTGGTGTAGCTCAGCTTTAAGTGGACAAGACAGACAATAAAGCACAACACTGACAAAGTATGATGGGTGCCATGAGGAAAACTGATAGTGAATAGCAAGGCAGTTCAAGACGGGGCAGTCAGGGAAGGCCTCCCTGGGGAGGTGGCAGTCAAGTCTAGTATGAAAAAGAACCAGGGGAGAGGACATTCCTGGCAGAGCAGCATGGGTGGTGGCTCTGAGTCAGAGAAGAGTTTTATGAGTTCACGGTGGTTAGAAAGGAGGAGGTGGAAGGTGGGAAAGGTGAACAGAGGCAAAATCCTATAGATGACATTAAGGAATTTGTTGACATTCCAAGTGCGACAGGGAGTTATTGCAGGGTATTAAACCAGGAGAACGGTAGGAAATTTATTTTCAAAAGATCGTTCTGGTTGCAAGGTTAGATGTGGGGTTAATGGAGTACACCCCAAAGACCCTAATCCTAGTTTTGCCTGGTCTTAATCCTAGCTTTGCCATTTGCTTAGTCTTGTAGGCTGTTTACTCATCTGAGAAATGGGGCTAATAGATTCCACCTCTTGTTGTGGGGAGGATTGAGTGAATAAGATAAGGTGTCAAGAATCGTGTAATGGCCAGAATATGCTCAATAACATCATTACCCTCCTTGTGCTCCCTCCTTCTCATAGAGTAAAATACAGGAGGAAAGTGCTCTGGAATCAGTCTCTGGTGGCCTTGGGGACAGCATCACTGGGCCCAGTGGCAGCGCTGTGAGGGGATGGGTCCCGTGTCCAGCTGTGGGGCATTTTGTCTTTCTGTTTGAGGTTGATCTGACCCATTCCAGAACTGGATTAGTAATAATGGCTTTGTTAATGGCTTGTTCCAATTGAGATGATGAGTTTAGTCTAACACATTTCCCCCTTTTTTCTCGATGCCTTCTGAAGGAGAGAAGTAAGTTGTGAATGCAGTACTGATAATTCTCAGAGTTCTATCAGGAGGATCTGCGAACCTTAATGCTTCTTGTCTGTATCTCGCATACACATGTAGACGAAAGACACATTCTTCACTTAATTTTCGTGGACTTTCTTGTGTCTGGAATCTGTGAACATCTTCCACAAATGAGTTTTTTTTTTACAGTTTGGAGAACATTTAATTCTCAAGAATTCCATCATAATGGTCTTTACTGGGTTCCTATGTGAGTTTGCCTAGTGGGTGAAAGATTTGTTTTTTTAACCACATATATAGTACATGCAAAGAAAATGCTGTTCAGTGGTGTGGGCATAATACATATAATACAGGAAAGCAGCAGCTGTCCTCGGAGAGTCGGTAGTATGATTACAGCCTTGTGTTAATAATCCTAAACTTCCATGAATGGGTTTCAGGCTTGCCTGTAGTCAGTTCTGCCCTGGGATGGTGACCGGCATTGTAGGCAGATTACATGTGGAGTGTGGTTAAGCGGTATTATTTTGTCTTGTTTTGTTTTTGAGAGGGTTTATTTTTTGCTTAGCTTAAAAAAATCTTTTTTAATAAAAACTTTTATTAGAGCCATTTGAGGTTCCCAGCAAAACTGAGAGGAAGGAAGAGATTTCCTATATACCCACTGCCTCTATTCATACAGAGCCTCCCCCATGATCAGCATCCTGCACTAGAACAGTACGTTTCTTACAGTTGATCAGCCTACACTGACACATCCTAATTACCCAAAGTCCGTAGTTTACATTCGGTAGGGTTCACTCTTGGTGTTGTACACTGTATGTATTTGGACAAATGTATAATGACATATATCCATTATTGTACCATACAGGATATTTTCATTGCCCTAAAAATCCTCTGTGCTCTGCCTGTTCCTCCCTTCCCATCCTCCCAAACTCAGGCACCTACCCATCTTTTTACTGTGTCCATAGTTTTGCCTTTTCCAGAATGTCATATAGTTGAAATTATACAGTATGGAGCCTTTTCAGGTTGGCTTCTTTCACTTAGTAATATGCAGTTAAGTTTCCTCCATGTCTTTTCCTGGCTTGATAGGTCATTTCTTTTTAGTGCTGTGGTTGGATATAATTTAATATCGATCCATGGTTCCTGCCTTGAATGTTTTTAGATATACCTGGGCTCTAGAATCAAACTGTTCCTAGTTTGCTGTCCACAATGAAGGTTGAATTCTAATTTTCCTGCCTTCATGATTCAACTCAGTGTGACTCTGAAGTTCAATGGCTCTGCACAGACGTCTTACAGCCCATGTGGGCTGCTGAGTCAGCGTGTCTTGACCTCACAGCCCTCAGGGAGGTGGGTCCTGCAGGCTCTCAAAGTCCACAGGCATCTGGTGTCAGCATCACAGCTGTTTCTATGGCAGATGGAAAGAAGGAGATTATGGGTAAAATAAACAGCTGAAAGTGGGAGCATTCCATTACTAGAAAGTGGTGGAGGCAAGAACAGAACCCCCGCAGTCTGGTTTCTGCATCCCTGCTCTTAGCCACGATGCTGGACTGGCTCTTTTTATTTTATTTTCTTAAACATCTTTATTAGAGTATAATTGCTTTACAATGGTGTGTTAGTTTCTTCTTTATAACGAAGTGAATCAGTTATACATATACATATGTCCCCATATCTTTTCCCTCTTGCATCTCCCTCCCTCCCTCCCTATCCCACCCCTCTAGGTGGACACAAAGCACCGAGCTGATCTCTCTCTGCTATGAGGCTTCTGCCCACTAGCTATCTATTTTATGTTTGGTAGTGTATATATGTCCATGCCACTGTCTCACTTCGTCCCACCTTAGCCTTCCCCCTCCCCGTGTCCTCAAGTCCATTCTCTAGTAGGCCTGCATCTTTATTCCCTTCTTGCCCCTAGGTTCTTCTGACCATTTCTTTTTTCTTTTTTCTCTTTTTTTAGATTCCTTATATATGTGTTAGCATACAGTATTTGTTTTCCTCTTTCTGACTTACTTCACTCTGTATGACAGGCTCTGGGTCCATCCACCTCACTACAAATAACTCAGTTTCGTTCCTTTCTAATGGCTGAGAAATATTCCATTGTATATATGTGCCATGTCTTCTTTATCCATTCATCTGTTGATGGACACTTAGGTTGCTTCCATGTCCTGGCTATTGTAAATAGAGCTGCAGTGAACATTTTGGTACATGACTCTTTTTGAATTATGATTTTCTCAGGGTATATGCCCAGTAGTGGGATTGCTGGGTCGTATGGTAGTTCTATTTTTAGTTTTTTCAGGAACCTCCATACTGTTCTCCATAGTGGCTATATCAATTTACATTCCCACCAACAGTGCAAGAGGGTTCCCTTTTCTCCAAACCCTCTTCAGCATTTATTGTAGATGTTTTGATGATGGCCATTCTGACTGGTGTGAGGTGATATCTCATTGTAGTATTGATTTGCATTTTAATGATGTGGAGCATTCTTATGATTAATGATGTGGAGCATTCTTTCATGTGTTTGTCGGCAATCTGTATATCTTCTTTGGAAAATATACATGATTAATGATGTGGAGCATTCCTTCATGTGTTTGTCGGCAATCTGTATATCTTCTTTGGAGAAATGTCTATTCAGGTCTTCTGCCCATTTTTGGAGCCATATGTAGTGGGTTTATCTCTGGGCTTTCTATCCTGTTCCATTGATCTATATTTCTGTTTTTGTGCCAGTATCATACTGTATTGATTACTGTAGCTTTGTAGTATAGTCTGAAGTCAGGGAGCCTGATTCCTCCAGCTCCGTTTTTCTTTCTCAAGATTGCTTTGGCTATTCGGGGTCTTTTGTGCTTCCATACAAATTGTGAAATTGTTTGTTCTAGTTCTGTGAAAAATGCCAGTGGTAGTTTGATAGGGATTGCATTGAATCTGTAGATTGCTTTGGGTAGTAGAGTCATTTTCACAATGTTGATTCTTCCAATCCAAGAACATGGCATATGTCTCCATCTATTTGTATCATCTTTAATTTCTTTCATCAGTGTCTTATACTTTTCTGCATACAGGTTTTTTGTCTCCTTAGGTAGATTTATACCTAGATATTTTATTCTTTTGTTGCAGTGGTAAATAGGAGTGTTTTCTTAATTTCACTTTCAGATTTTTCATCATTAGTGTATAGGAATGCAAGAGATTTCTGTGCATTAATTTTGTATCCTGCTACTTTACCAAATTCATTGATTAGCTCTAGTAGTTTTCTGGTAGCATCTTTAGGATTCTCTACGTATAGTATCATGTCATCTGCAAACAGGGACAGCTTTACTTCTTTTCCAATTTGTATTTCTTTTTCTTCTCTGATTGCTGTGGTTAAAACCTCCAAAACTATGTTGAATAATAGTGGTGAGAGTTGGTGACCTTGTCTTGATCTTAGTGGAAATGCTTTCAGTTTTTCACCATTGAGGATGATGTTGGCTGTGGGTTTGTCATATATGGCCTTTATTATGTTGAGGTAAGTTCCCTCTATGCCTACTTTCTGGAGGGTTTTTATCATAAATGGGTGCTGAATTTTGTCAAAAGCTTTCTCTGCTTCTGTTGAGATGATATGTTTTCTCTCCTTCAATTTGTTTATATGGTGTATCATGTTGATTGATTAGTGTATATTGAAGAATCCTTGCATTCCTGGGATAAACCCTACTTGATCATAGTGTATGATCCTTTTAATGTGCTGTTGGATTCTGTTTGCTTGTATTTTGTTGAGGATTTTTTGCATCTGTGTTCATCAGTGATACTGGCCTGTAGTTTTCTTTCTTTGTGACATCTTTGTCTGGTTTTGGTATCAGAGTGATGGTGGCCTAATGTCCTATAAATATCAATTAAGTCCATCTTGTTTAATGTATCATTTAAAGCTTGTGTTTCCTTATTTATTTTCATTTTGGATGATCTGCCCATTGGTGAAAGTGGGGTGTTAAAGTCCCCTACTATGATTGTGTTACTGTCGATTTCCCCTTTCATGGCTGTTAGTATTTGCCTTATGTATTGAGGTGCTCTAGTGTTGGGTGCATAAATATTTACAGTTGTTATATCTTCTTCTTAGATTGATCCCTTGATCATTATGTAGTGTCCTTCTCTGTCTCCTGTAATAGTCTTTGTTTTAAAGTCTATTTTGTCTGATATGAGTGTTGCTACTCCAGCTTTCTTTTCATTTCCATTTGCATGGAATATCTTTTCCCATCCCCTCACTTTCAGTCTGTAACTGTCCCTAGGTCTGAAGTTGGTCTCTTGTACAAGACAGCATATATACACAGCATATATAAGGGTCTTGTTTTTGTATCCATTCAGCCAGTCTTTGTCTTTTGGTGGGTGCATTTAATCCATTTACATTTGAGGTAATTATTGATATGTATGTTTCTATTACCATTTTCTTAATTGTTTTGGGTTTATTATTGTAGGTCTTTTCCTTCTCTTGTGTTTCCTGCCTAGAGAAGTTCCTTTAGCATTTGTTGTAAAGCTGGTCTGGTGGTGCTGAATTCTCTTAGCTTTTGCTTGTCAGTAAAGGTTTTAAGTTCTTCATCAAATCTGAATGAGATCCTTGCTGGGTAGACTAATCTTGGTTGTAGGTTTTTCTCCTTCATCACTTTAAATATGTCCTGCCACTCCCTTCTGGCTTGCAGAGTTTCTGCTGAAAGATCAGCTGTTAACCTTATGGGGATTCCCTTATATGTTGTTTTTTCCCTTGCTGATTTTAATATTTGTATTAAAATTTAATACAAATTTAATATTTAATTTAATACAAATTTAATATTTGTATTTAATTTTTGATAGTTTAATATGTTTTTTGGTGTGTTTCTCTTTGGATTTATCCTGTATGGGACCCTCTGTGCTTCCTGGACTTAATTAACTATTTCCTTTTCCATGTTAGGGAAGTTTTCAACTGTAATCTCTTCAAATATTTTCTCAGTCCCTTTCTTTTTCTCCTCTTCTTTTGGGACCCATATAATTCGAATGTTGGTGCATTTAATGTTGTCCCAGAAGTCTCTGAGACTGTCCTCAATTCTTTTCATTCTTTTTTCTTTATTCTGCTCTGCAGTAGTTATTTCCACTATTTTATCTTCCAGGTCACTTATCCGTTCTTCTGTCTCAGTTATTCTGCTATTGATCCCTTCTAGAGAATTTTTAATTTCATTTATTGTGTTGTTCATCACTGTTTGTTTGCTCTTTAGTTCTTCTAGGTCCTTGTTAAACATTTCTTGTATTTTCTCCATTCTATTTCCAAGATTTCGGATCATCCTTACTATCATTATTCTGAATTCTTTTTCAGGTAGACTGCCTATTTCCTCTTCATTTGTTAGGTCTGGTGGGTTTTTGCCTTGCTCCTTCATGTGCTATGTGTTTCTCTGTCTTCTCATTTTGCTTAACTTACTGTGTTTGGGGTCTCCTTTTCACAGGCTGCAGGTTCGTAATTCCCACTGTTTTTGGTGTCTTCCCCCAGTGGGTAAGGTTGGTTCAGTGGGTTGTGTAGGCTTCCTGGTGGAGGGGACTAGTGCCTGTGTTCTGGTAGATGAGGCTGGATCTTGTCTTTTTGGTGGGCAGGTCCACGTCTGGTGGTGTGTTTTGGGGTGTCTGTGGCCTTATGATTTTAGGCATCCTCTGTGCTAATGGGTGGGGTTGTGTTCCTGTCTTGCTCGTTGTTTGGCATAGGGTGTCCTGCACTGTAGCTTGCTGGTCCTTGAGTGGAGCTGGGTCTTGGCATTGAGATGGAGATCTCTGGCAGATTTTTGCCATTTGATATTTCGCGGAGCTGGGAGGTCTCTTGTGGACCACTGTCCTGAAGTTGGCTCTCCCACCTCAGTGGCACAGCCCTGACACCTGCCTGGAGCACCAAGAGCCTGTCATCCACACGGCTCAGAATAAAAGGGAGAAAAGAAAGAAAGAAGAATATAAAATAAAATATAATAAAATTAAAGTAAAATTATTTAAATAAAAATAATAATTAAGGAAAAAAATTTAAGTAAAAAAACAAACAAAAATATCAGACAGAACCCTAGGACAAATGGTAAAAGCAAAGCTATACAGACAGAATCACACACAGAAGCATACACATGCACACTCACAAAAAGAGAAAAAGGGAAAAAAAAAATATATCATTGCTCCCGAAGCCCACCCCCTCTATTTGGGATGATTCGTTGTTTATTCAGGTATTCCAGAGATGCAGGGTACATCACGTTTATTGTGGAGATTTAATCCGCTGCTCCTGAGGCTGCTGGGAGAGATTTCCCTTTCTCTTCTTTGTTTGCACAGCTCCCGGGTTTCACCTTTGGATTCGGACCCACCTCTGCGTGGAGGTCCCCTGAGGGTGTTTGTTCTTTGCTCAGACAGGACGGGGTTAAAGGAGCAGCTGATCCGGGGACTCTGGCTCACTCAGGCCGGGGCGAGGGAGGGGTATGTATACGGGGCGAGCCTGCGGCAGCAGAGGCTGCGTGACATTGCACCAGCCTAAGGCGCTCCGTGCATTTTCCCGTGGAAGTTGTCCCTGGCTCCCGGGACGCTGGCAGTGGCGGGCTGCACAGGCTCTCCGGATGGGGGGTGTGGAGAGTGACCTGTGCGCGCACACAGGCTTCTTGGTGGCGGCAGCGGCAGCCTTAGCGTCTCATGCCCATCTCTGGGGTCCGCGCTGATAGTCGCGACTCGCGCCCGTCTCTGGAACTCCTTTAAGCAGCACTTTTAATCCCCTCTCCTCGAGCATCAGGAAACAAAGAGGGAAGAAAAAGTCTCTTGCCTTGTCGGCAGCTCCAGATGTTTTCCCGGACTCCCTCCTGGCTAGCCGTGGTGCACCAACCCCTTGCAGGCTGTGTTCACGCCGCCAACCCCAGTCCTCTCCCTGCGCTCCGACCGAAGCCCGACCCTCAGCGCCCAGTCCCCGCCTGCCCCAGCGGGTGAGCAGACAAGCCTCTCAGCCTGGTGAGTGCCGGTCGGCACCGATCCTCTGTGCGGGAATCTCTCCGCTTTGCCCTCCGCACCCCTGTGGCTGCACTCTCCTCTGCGGCTCCGAAGCTCCCCACTCCACCACCTGCAGTCTCCGCCCGCGAAGGGGCTTCTTAGTGTGTGGAAACCTTTCCTCCTTCACAGCTCCCTCCCACTGGTGCGGGTCCCGTCCCTGTCCTTTTGTCTCTGTTTATTCTTTTTTCTTTTGCCCTACCCAGGTACGTGGGGGGTTTCTTGCCTTTTGGGAGGCCTGAGGGCTTCTGCCAGCATTCAGTAGGTGTTCTGTAGGAGTTGTCCCACATGTAGATGTATTTCTGATGTATCTATGGGGAGGAAGGTGATCTCCGCGTCTTACTCTTCCGCCATCTTGAAGCTCCTCCCTGGACTGGCTCTCATAAAAGGCTGTTATCTGTCTCTACTGTTCAGCTGATACTGCTGCTTTCGTGAAGCTGTTGCATGTAGCGTGATGTTTGGTTTTGACTGCCTCATGTAGAAAATGTAAATATTGTTTATGTTATTAAAAGCATGGTATCATAAGTATATGCTATCAAGGTACAGACTGCCACATAAGTGGAAAATTAATCCCGGAAATACGAGTAAAACCAGATAGTTAAATGTATCGTTCTTCCAAACAGCATATTAATTGGGGTCTTGTCTAATACTGGCAGCCGAGAACTACTCTGAAATGGCCTCACAGAGGTGCTTAATTCTAGATTTAAAATCAGGCGTCGGTGCTCACTGCTGCTTTGCTTTTTTTTTTGAGAGCTTTGCTGCATGGTACTTTTGAAGACACAGCAAGAAAATTGCACAAGAACCATGTTTTCTCTGCTCAACTTTGTTTTGGTTCATCTAGTGTGAGTTTTTGCCAGGCTCCCCCGTGCCACTGGGAAATGCAGCCGTGGCGTTGAGAGACTGGAGCTCCGTGCAGTGGCCTGGAGGATGTTCCACAGAGACCACCAGGGGCTTCTCAGAGGCCTGACAGCCACAGCTGTAGTTGGCTGTATTTTCCTTAGGGGGAGCAATTCAGGTATTTTCCTTGACAATATTAGGGAAAGAAAAGTCAGGGAAGCTATTATCAGTGGATAGTAATTATGTAAAATAGTGCCACATAGCTTGCTAAACATTCTGTTTGCTTTGTGTACCCGTTTTCATTTTGGAAGTATATATATACTGAATGAACATCATTATGTTGGGTTAATAGTTATTGAGGATATGCTCATGTATTCCACTCAAGTTTTGCATTTTACTGTAGCAATCTTTTTTTATTAACCAGTTCATTATGTAGAAATGAAACTTTCTTACAAAACTTCTACTTGGCTTCTGGGCAGCAATGCTAAAAAAATAAACTTTCAGAAGGATCGTTTCATTTTCTTTTTTAATTCCAGTCCATCACGGATGGATACTTTTGTAAATGTCGGAGGAGGGAGGCATTGTGGCATTTTACCTCTAAATGAAGGTGAGACTGGCCAGGACCTTGGAACAGATTCTTACCTCCTCCAGGACCAGTAACAAACTGGTCTGCCACCATTTGTAACATGGACTGCCTGTCACCAACCCTCAAACTACAATGTAAGGAGTGAGGGGCTGGGTGATATTTCCAGATTTCATCCAGATAGTAACCACTGTAAAGGGGAAAATCTGTTTCAGTACTTTCAGTACTTCTGGCCACCAAATGTGCAGGGGTTTTCCCACACCAACCACTTCTCCAGTTCTCTGCAGACACCAGCGGGATGTCCTGCAGTTCAGTCCAATTCTGACACTGTCTGCCTGGAGTTAGCATCACATCCCACAAGTTAAGGGCTCAGTCCCACAAGGCTGCCCCCGCCACCCCCACTGCCCTTGGATGCCATTTACAGTTCCCAGGTTGTTAGTTTTGCTTTTGACTGCTGGGCTATAAATATGAGGTTCTCAAAGACCCCTCCTTGGGTTTGATAATTGGCTACAGTGGCTCACAGAACTCAGGAAAACAGTTTACTTATTAGATTATTGGTTTATTGTAAAAGGGTACAATTCAGGAACAGCCAGATGGAGAAGATGCGTGGGATGAGGTGTGTGGGAAGTGGTGCAGAGCTTCTGTGCCCTCTCTGGGTACCACACCCTCCCAGCACCTCCAGGTGTTCAGCAGCCCGGAAGCTCTCTGAAACTCATCTGTTAGCATTTTTATGAAGTTTTCATTATATAGGCATGAGTGATTAAATCATTGGCCTTTGGTTATTGGTTCAGCCTCCAATCCCTCTCCCCGCCTCTGAGGTTGGGGTATTTAGAGTTCAGGCTCAACCTGAATGACATTAAATTTTTTTATTAAGAAAAATAATTTTAGCATACAAAATTTTTATTAGAAGTGTATTTATAGTTATTAGTGTCATAGTAGAATAAACCTGATATTAGGAGAGATTGGTAACTCACCGATTGGCTGATTGGGTCCTTTAACCAGAGCTCACTGAATACAAATTATTTGCAAGCCATTTGATGCACACCAAGAGGGCTTCAGTCAGTTTCAAGTAGACTGTCATCACTGTGTCTCCCTGCCTAGTCAGTGGAGATGGTATGGCCTATGTCTTTTTTTTTGCGGTACGCGGGCCTCACTGTTGTGGCCGCTCCCGCTGCGTAGCACAGGCTCTGGACGCGCAGGCTCAGCGGCCGTGGCTCACGGGCCCAGCCGCTCTGCAGCATGTGGGATCTTCCAGGACCGGGGCACGAACCCGTGTCCCCTGAATCGGCAGGCAGACTCTCAACCACTGCGCCACCAGGGAAGCCCTGGCCTATGTCTTTAAAACTTGAGTCTTGCTGGGTGGCAGAGAGCTTGTATATCTGTGCAGGAAAAAAATGATGATTTTTAAAAATGCAATTTTATTATATTTATACAACCCTAGAACATTTTTGGGGGATAATCAGAGTTGTAAAATAATAAAATTAATTTATAAAACTTGAAGTGATTAGAAAACCTCCAATGGGAATTCTAAGACTTTGCTCTTATTCACTTTATTTCAGAAGTTTCTTCTATAATAAAGTTGATACATCTTTATTGCAGAAAAATATTTTTGTAATTAAAAAATTTTTATTACTGCTATTCATATTTTTTAAAACGCAGATTTTTTAAATTGAGGTTTAGTTGATGTATAATATTATATAAATTTCAGGTGTACAACATAGTGATTCACAATTTTTAGAGGTTGTATTTCATTTATAGTTGTTATAAAATATTGGCTATATTCCCTGTGTTGTAAAATATATCCTTGTAGCTTATTTATTTTATACATAGTAGTTTGTACCTCTTAATCCCTACCCCTGTCTTGCCCTTCGCCGCTTTCCCTCTCCCCACTGGTAACCACTCGTTTGTTCTCTATATCTGTGACTCTGTTTATTTTTAGTTATATTCACTAGTATGTTTATGTTTTAGATTCCACATATAAGTGATATCATACAGTATTTGTCTTTCTCTGTCTGACTTAACTTCACTCAGCATAATACCCTCCAAGTCCATCCATGTTGTTGAAAATGGCAACATTTCATTCTTTTTTATGGCTGAGTAGCAGTTCATTGTATATATAGCACCACATCTTCTTTATCGATTTGTCTGTTGATGGTCACTTAGGTTGCTTCCTTATCTTGGCAATTGTAAATAATGCCATAAGCATTGGGGTGCATGAATCTTTCCGAATTAGTGTTTTTGGTTTTTTTAGACATATACCCAGGAGTGGCATTGCTGGGTTATAAGGTAGTACTATTTTTAGTTTTTTGAGAAACCTCCATACTGTTTTCCACAGTGACTGCACCAGTTTAATTCCCACCAACAGTGTTGGAGGGTTCCCTTTTCTCCACACCTTTGCCAGCATTTTTTAATTGTGTTCTTTTTGATGATAACAGAAAATGTTTTTGACAAAGACTAACAAAACGACACTTTTTTTTTTTTTTTTAATCACCTTGTCTCGCTGTTCATTTCAGTGGACTACAGTAGTGAAGCTTTCAAACTGTAAATCTTCTTCGTGGCCTATAGGGCATATCCTACTTGGGTAATGCAGTTCTGTGCTTTGGTACTCAGCTGAAAATTCAAGGTGTTATTTTGGGAAAGGGCCCAGAACTGTTTGCTCCTTTGGGTTCTGTTTCTAATGCTGACCGCTGACCTTTTTTTTTTTAACATCTTTATTGGAGTATAATTGCTTTACAATGTTGTGTTAGTTTCTGCTGTATAACAAAGTGAATCAGCTGTATGCATATATATATATATCCCCATATCGCCTCCTTCTTGCGTCTCCCTCCTACCCTCGCTATCCCACCCCTCTAGGAGGCCACAAAGCACCAAGCTTATCTCCCTGTGCTATGCGGCTGCTTCTCACTAGCTGTCTGTCTTACATTTAGTAGTGTATATATATCAGTGCTACTCTCTCACTTCGTCTCAGCTTCCCCTTCCCCCCCCCGTGTCCTCAAGTCCATTTTCTACATCTGTGTCTTTATTCCTGCCCTGACCTTTTTTAATGCCAGCTTTCCAAGTCCTGAAATAGTACTTCTAGATTCTTCAGCTTCAGACTGGGAAAATAAATGACAAATTTTAAAATACTAGGTCATTTTAAAATAAAGGCTACCTTTAAGATTAAATCATTATCCCTGTGGTCACTTTGTCAGCTGTCATGGATGTAGCAGTGCATGGGGCCAGATGTCAAGTGAGATCAGCCTGATGATGTATGCTGAAGTGTTGGCCATTATGCACCTGCTCTTGGCTCTTTGCTAAAAAAAAAATTAATATCCTAGTTTAGTTCTTATAAGGGTGTTCAACTTCATATATGTTTATCTAATTATTTCCAAGGTTTGTTTTTTCTCTCTATTCTTTTCCTTCCTTTATCATACATGTTTTCTTAAAAACCTTTTTTTTTTTTTCCTTAAGGGAAAAAAAACCCCTGTTTTAGAAGTGCTGTCATAGCCAGAAATCACTGTGTCATGACAACATAGTGAGCGTTTTTTCCCTCACGAGTTTACTATTATACATCCCTTTGAGGTATGCCATCCCTGAAGGAAATAGAATGCAAGGCACCTTTCTGGGCCTGGGGTCTCCTCCCGGTCCTGGGCTGCTGCTCTGTTGCTCCCAGGTGGTCCTCGTTGCTGCCGACCCCTTCAGTCATTCCTGTCTTCCGAGCAAGGACACTCGAGACTCAGAATATTTTGTATTCACTTTTATGCTGGTGTATTCTTTTTTTCCTCTAAAACTCATTTCTGAACATCAAAACATTTTGAACATCTTGAACTTTTTTTTAAAGACAAATTTATTTATTTATTATTGGCTGTGTTGGGTCTTCGTTTCTGTGGGAGGGCTTTCTCTAGTTGGCGGCAAGTGGGGACCACTCTTCATCGCGGTGCGCGGGCCTCTCACTGTCGCGACCTCTCTTGTTGCGGAGCACAGGCTCCAGACGCGCAGGCACAGTAGTTGTGGCTCACGGGCCCAGTTGCTCCGCGGCATGTGGGATCTTCCCAGACCAGGGCTCGAACCTGTGTCCCCTGCATTGGCAGGCAGATTCTCAACCACTGCGCCACCAGGGAAGCCCCTTGAACTTTTTTTAAAGAGTATAACACCATCCATATATCCGTGGGCGACGTTCCAACAATGGTTGACATTCAGGTGTCCTTGTTTGAAGAGCGTATTTTAAACATCATGTTTCTCTTCATTTTTATGAACATAAGTTTTCTCTGTTGCCAAAAGAAAGTGCTCTTGTTCTTCAGCTCCCAGTAACTTTTTCCTAGATAAAATTAGTTGGAGCTGTTAACATTTTGCATTCGTTATCCAGGAGGGCTGTTTGTTTGTAGCACCAACAATAGCATGTAACATTTATTGAACAATAACTATGTGCCAGTGGTGTGTAGCATTATCCTGGCCACTGAGTGTGGTCCTGAAGGGGTGCTTTTCTAGCCTCATTTTATTTTTTTAAATTTATTTTTATTTATTTTTTGTATTTTGGCCACGCTGCATGGCATGCAGGATGGTTCCCCAACCAGGAATCGAACCCGGACCTCCACAGTGAAAGCACCAAACCCTAACCACTAGGCAACCAGGGAACTCCCCTTCTTTCCCCATTTTATAAACACAGAAACTGAGGCTCAGAGGGGTTACATAAATGTGCCCCAAGTCAGCATGGCTAGCTGATGGCAGAGCTAGAGTTGTTTGGCTCCAAATCCTTAAATCTTCACCACTATCCTGTCTTACTTCTTGCAGAAATTCCAGCCAAATGTAGTTATGCTAGAAAGATGTAGTCCAAAATATACACCCTGCCCCGCCAAAATTAAGCCACAAGTCTTTCCACTCCGGTATCAATTTAGTTCAGTTTTTCTTTTTGAGTTTTATTGAAAATGAGAGCAAGTTAAATGGAGTGGTAAATTTTTAAAAGAAGCAGTTCACACTGAAGGAATATTGGGATGATTGGGTTTTTTAATTGCAGATGCATTTGGAATTTTTAAACTCAACAACATATAAAATATGAAGATAATTGAAGCCATTTGTTCCTTCATTCATCTCATCAGGGCGGCTCCAAGGTTTGCAACGGAAGGACCATAAGAAGTCATTCCACACCACGCAGCGGTGGTTCCATCCTTGCAGATGTAGAGGGGAGGTCAGGTGGTGGGGCACGTCAGTCAACACATTTTACAGAATCTTCCTTGAAATCATCTGTTTGCTCTCTCCTTTCCATCCTACTTTTTCTCTTGCCTTTGCCTCTGTGCCAACTTACACACCACACAGGCTGCGGTCGTTGCCAAGTAGAGGGTCACCAGTACATCTCACTGCTGACTCTGTAGATGGTGTGGCCTCGATCACACGCTCTTAAAACACATCTGGCCGTGTTACACTCATTGCACAAACCATCCATAACAATTGCTTCTGGGAGAAGTCAAAGTCTGAGTGGCACTCAGTGCCCTCTGTACTTTGGTTGCTGTCTATTATTTCTACTTGATTGTTCTCAATCCCCTCTGTGTACCTGCTGCTCCCTGAGCATACCCTGTACTCTCCAACTTTGTTTCTGCTCTCCTCTGCCTGACGTTTGCTCCCAGCACATCTACATACACATTTTTGTGGCTTTATTCATAGCCCTCTCCAAGGGTGCTCAATTTTCTACTCCCCCAGGGAAGGTGGTAGTTTGCCACCTTCTTCTGACTCTACATTGCCATGGAGCAGCCATTCCTCTCTTGCATGTAAGAGCCATTCCTCCTTTGAGATTCTCCTACACATTCCTGAAGGACCTCGACACAGAGCTAAGTGATGCCATTAACCACGTGGATGACCCATGTGGACACATGAGCCACATCATTGAACATTCACACAGATTGCTATCCAGGACCCTAGCCTAGGCTCAAAGAGCTTTCACTAAAATCTTCTAGACTCAAAAGAGGCAATGTACTGTTGCTGTTATGAGTTGGGGGGGGGGGGGCTCTACAACCAGAGACAACCTGGGCTTGAATCTTGGCGCTGCTGCCAATTAACTGTGTGACTTTGAGTAAGTCGTGCCATCTCTGTACCTTACACCCAGTATTTTTTCATCTGAAAAAAAATAATAAAGGGAACTTAATAGGGTTATCAAATATGTTAAATGAGTAAAATCAGGTAGAACTAACAGAAAAATATAGTTAGAGCTCCATAAGTGTTAGTTATTAATTAAAGTGATGATCGTCCATTCCATTTCACAGACACACTGCTATGACCAGCTTAGAGTCTACCGTTCTGAAATATTACACCTCAGTCATTGACTGCAACATCTTCTCTTGCTGCCACTACACCATCTTTGCTCTTTCACTTTATCCAGGCCACGAGTTTCTTGCTTTCCCCCAGTCTGTCATCTTCCTCCTGACTTGACTTCCTTCTCGATCCAGCTGTGCTCTATTGGATCTTCCCCTTGGACTGTATCAGCCTCCGTCCAACCACAGGGATTTGAGTTCTTGGAAAGCACCACCGTCAGAAAAATTCATAGGTAGAAAAATCAAAGCCTTCTAGAAAATAGGAGGTTAGGAGGAAAACAATATTAAACATACCTTAAACCCAGTAGATTCCAGAGGACATACTCTTCCAAGCAAACCAGATATATTGGTGTTAAAAGTCTGCTCTGGTTGGTAACATTTCCCCTTAAATGAATCAGCTTCCTATTTAAAAAGGATAACCAGCGAAGACCTACTGTATAGCCCAGTGAACTCTGCTAAGTGTTATGGGGCAGCCTGGATGGGAGGGGAGTCTGGGGGAGAACGCATACATGTACATGTATGGCCAAGTCACTTTGCTGTGTACCTGAAAAACCATAACATTGTTAATCGGCTGTGCTCCAAAATATCAAATAAAGCGTTAAAAAAAAGGAATCAGCTTCATCAGTGTTCGGAAAATTTTGCTGTAGCTTCATATAAGCCTTATAACCTGCTGACTCTAATACCTCTTTTTAAAGGTTTTAAAACCTGGCTTTGTCTTGGAATTTAATGCTTTTGGCATTTGCATTCTTCTTGTGGATGGTTTCAGAGGCTCTTCAAAATATGTAATCCCATCTGCTTTTTATAACTCATAGAAGTGCTTGTTATATGTTTTAAATACATGAATAGGTTCATTTGTTGGTATACAAGTATATAAATGTATCTTCAAACTAAAGTTAATCAACTGTCATTGAAGATGAACCTTTATACCCCCCTATCTAACCAAATCCCAACCCTGTATCATCCCGTGTCCCACTGTCTCTTTCTGTGGACAAACTACTGAGTTCGGTGACAGAACAGTCCTATGATGCTCTGGTCCTCAAGCGAGCTGTGTACTCTGATGCTTTTTGCACACACGGTTCTCCCTATTGGGATGCCATTTCTTCACCCTGTCAGCTGGGTGCTCTATTCAGCCTTCTAGATTTCCCTCTCTGAGAAACTTCTCTTCTTTCCCAGTTCATATTTCCGTCTTTGGGGCGTCTCTGCACATCACAGAATGTGTATAAGTTCCATTTATTGTTGTCTGAAAGGCAGCGTGTCTAATTTATTTTTGTACCTCAACAAAGTAGCACACAGTATGTGTTTGAATATTTGTTGACTGAATATAGCTCTTTGTTTCTACCTGTGCTTTGACACTCATCACAGTCCCCTTGATATTAGTTATTCACATATGTATCTGTCTCTGTTACAAGATGTTAAGCTTCTTGAGGTCAGAGATCATGCCTCATTCCTCTAATATCCCTCAGAGCACCTATGATGTGCAGTGTAGGAATTGGTACTCATTAAACGCTTGCTGGTTAACAGGATTACTTGGACTCTGTTGTGACCCAATGTTTAGCTCTCCAAGTGGGAAGTGAAAATCAAGGGCTTTATAAAGTATATGTCCTTAGAGTAATCTCCAGGAGTCAAATGTCATTTAGCTCTGTATCTTTCTGATATAGGTTGTGGCAGTTTCCAGCCATCAATCAATGACATCATTAGCACATGGAAGAGAACTTTCTGTTTCAGAAGAAGTCACTGATCATTCATGTCTCTTGAAGCACTGACTGGGGTTAGGGCTTGAGGACATCAGGGTCTTTGGCCATCTAACTTGTAAGTAGCTCACTGTAGTCAATAGGCTGTAAATAATGGCCAAAAGGCTCCTTGTCTCAGAAATCTTTCAGTGTGAGGTGTGAGGAAAGAACGACAGCTGTATAGGATTGCTGTCATTGTAATATGCTATTTATACTGCCTTATTTATTTCACTCTCTTGTTAAGCTTTTCAGGTTTGTACTATCTACTAAATTAAGTACTGACGGTTCATTTCAAGACCTGGCCCAATATAGATCCAGCTTATCTTTACAGCCCCATTTCCATGTGTGTGTGTCTCCTCTCCTCTCATCAGACTGAACCTGCATTTCTGAACCTAGTTGACCTACGAAGGTTTTGAGGGCTTGACCCTCGTTGGCATCCCTTTGAACTTCTCTGTATGAATGCTGATCTAGAGAAATAATTATTTTAAAACAAGACCTTGGAAACAGTCTACATTTTCTGACAATCCTTGACATCTTCTCTGCTATTAAACGCAAGCAATCTTGCCCCCGTGGGAATTCCCAGGTTTGATCCCTGGTTGGGGAACTAAGATCCCCCAAGCCACGTGGCATGGCCAAAAAAA
Organism: Neophocaena asiaeorientalis asiaeorientalis; assembly: GCF_003031525.2. Classification (NCBI taxonomy): domain Eukaryota; kingdom Metazoa; phylum Chordata; class Mammalia; order Artiodactyla; family Phocoenidae; genus Neophocaena; species Neophocaena asiaeorientalis. The sequence goes on from NW_020174427.1 coordinate 2,129,215, forward strand.
AAAAAAAAAAATCTTGCCCCCAAATTTTGGAATTGTGAGATTGAGGTGGTGGTGGTAGAAAATCCTCACATCTAGATTATGTTTAACCCATTAATGTAAAAAATTACTTCTGAGTTCTTATAATTATTTCAGTTCTACATAAATATGTGGCATTGGGGACTGAGATCATGCAAGTAGCATAGCTTCTGCTTTCAAGGGGTTTAGGCCTTAAGGATACACGAGATTCCAATTCAGACAGAATCACTGAAGGCTGCAGGACTTTATGTGTGCTCGTGAGTGTTAAGCTGTTTTGTTGACCATAGGAATCCTGGGGTATCGGAGGTAGTGAAGGCCAAGGTGCTCTCAAACAATTGATGGGAATTGAGAGAGTGGAGCCTTGAGCTGGATGTTGGAGAGGAGACAATTCTAGCGGGCAAAAGGGGGTGAAAGGCATGGAAATTATTTGAGTTGTGTGAGAAATGCACAGAGTTTGGGTGACCTTGAAGAGATCCATCAACTTGCTTGTCCTGGGAGAGGAAGGAACCTTTGGTGTTTTGCAAAGGGATGTTCTTTGCAGTTCATTGGATGTTTGTTAGCCAGGAATATCACCTCCTTCTCTAAGTGAGCCACTCAGGTATCAGCAATAGGCTGGACCTAACAGAGTTAGATGGAACTCTTTGTTGATAAGACTTTATTGATATAATCAACAAAGGCTGTAACTTAAAAAAAATGTATTTAATATTGATTATGTTTCTGATAGATTTTTATATTATTTATTTTCTTTCATAGATACATGTGTGAGAATTTTTATCTTTACATTGCGATATCACATTAGTTGTTTTTTCCCCAAAGGATAGCATGCCATATTTGGTTGTAGTGTCAGTATTACTCATGTTGGAAAAATTTTTCTTCACAGGCCCCAAAAAAATGATATATAGCCTCTGGGGATTGGGGCAGTAAACTATGGTTCTGAATTAGGATAACTTAGTTGCACCTAATTCAAACCTCAAGAAATGTTTGTTTACCAATTAATGAAGTACAGTTGTGATCAACTAAATGACCTACTTTTCCTTCTGTAGCCAGGATCCTTGCTCTAAACTAAACGATGAGTAATTTGGGTAGTGGCGGTTTCACTTAGTGGCTCGCCTTTTCCCCATGCATCCCAGTCTCCCTTTATTCTTAACAAACCATCCTTAGAAACACAAAAGAAGGTAGCAGAATTACATTGGCATTGCCATATTATGTGCTATCTTTCTAAGAAAGAGGGATACACTTACAAAGTACTTAAAATCTTGAAATAGGACTGATTTCCTGATAGGAATAAAGAAAACTGTATTGAAATGTCAATAAGGAAAGGATAGCTCTATTATTGGACAGCGAAGGAGGTCAGTGTACTACTGGCTACAAACCAGCACTTGTTCTGTGCCGCTGGTGACGGTTATTGTACAGTCCTGAAGCACATGAGAACCCTGGAGAAATCCCTGGGATTTCTGTTAGCATGTTCTACCCCCATTAGATTACTCGGTTCATTGTAGCCTAAATGCGAAGCATATATTTTATTAATTTGGCCCATGCTGTTTCATATGGTTGCCTTATCGCAAGCCAAGTCAAGTGGCTTTTCTTTACCCTGTTAAATAAAGCCATGATTTAAATGGCTTTTTAAAAATCAAGCAAGCAAAATAAGAGAAGGCGTTGTCAAAGGTACTGTGCGTGAGGTTTTCATCATTGTTCTACCTGCTCAGAACAGATGCCTTCTAGAGCAGTTGTTCCACTTAAGGACATTTTCTTGGCAGAAACCTCAAGTTTTATGCACAGAGCAAAGACCCATGGCTTTCTTAGAATTAAAAACACTCGTACAATTTTATAACAACATCTATAAATGTTTATCTTGTTTTAAAGGACAGATGCACAGAACGTTGAGACTTGCTTAATAGCAGCCAGAGATACCAGTTTTTATAGGAAGTTTCTCTCTAAAACCTGAAGACAAAAATCACATTCCTGTCGTGCCTTCCTGGGGTCACAACATAAGGACTCATTTACTTTTTAGCTAATTTATGGAATTTCAAGAAGATAATTTTTTATCTTCATCATTATAAGAAATGTCATGATTTTCTTTCCCTAGATTTAAAGGTTAGAGTTACCTACCTGATTGTGGAATCCATGGAGTTTCTTTCCTTGATTCTGAGCTCTGGGTTTTGTTTGGGGCCCTCAAAGTTCTGTGGGGAGTGTTAGACACAATGGTGGAGAAAGAGCACCATGCTGATTTTGCCTGTACCTTTTGGTTTCCATGCCCTCTGCCCTGGAAAATCCATTTCTTATTCTCATGATTCTATTCCCTGTGAAGAAGGATTAAAGCCACTGGAAAAATTCCCGCATTTCTATTTAACAATAATTTTGCAGTTTCTGAATTGATGATACTGGAGGTTGATTAAGAATAACCACATCAAGAAGGCCAAGACCCTGTGATAGGATTACACACCATAAAAATCATAGTTCAGCTCAATTTTATATATGATCAAAACACTTACAAAGCAAGTAAGCCTAACAGTTTGTTACTTTGAAAACGATTTCCTTTTCCGAGTTTTTTCCGGATGCAGTTTCAGTCATTTTTGAATGCAAAAAATGAATGATAGGGCTTCCCTGGTGGCGCAGTGGTTGAGAGTCCGCCTGCCACTGCAGGGGACACGGGTTCATGCCCTGGTCCAGGAGGATCCCACATGCCGCGGAGCGGCTGGGCCCGTGAGCCATGGCCGCTGGGCCTGCGCGTCCGGAGCCTGTGCTCCGCAACGGGAGAGACCACAGCAGTGAGAGGCCCGCGTACCACAAAAAAAAAGAATGATAAAGAATACATGTGTTGTTGGTGATAAGGAAGGATGTAACTTGCTTTTAAATTTTTATTCAGGGTTGAAATATGTGAAAATTGTCATCTAAACCGTGGTTTTTAATTGGGAAAAAAATCCCATATTTATTATTTTTCAAAAGAAATATACATATATATTAAGGCGAATTTAACAAAAATTTAAATGTGAAAATTGATTTTAAAGTATTTGACCGCATGCAGTATGATTGCAGCATCTTTCTTTATTCTGATGCTCTTTTTGTTGGCTTTTTAAGAATCATTAAAAATACCTCTTAATGACTGGATACATTCTATTAAACCAGGAAGGAAACTGATGCCCACACTATATTTTTGAACAAATATAAAAGTTTATCACCTCAGGCATGAAGTGAATATGGCTCCAGATCTTTGTGAAGTAGAATATCTTTCAGATCACGTAATCAAGATGCTGAGTTTCCCTTGTTTTTTTTCTCTTTCATTGCTTCCTTCTGACGTGTGGCTGCTGTGTTGACAACCTGCTCTACTTCTGCTGCTGAATGTTTTGTTTCCATCATTCAGGAAACCTCCCAAGGTAAGCACTGATACGGAATTTGGCATGCATGCTGGCCAGGTGCGCCAAAATCCTGAATTGTGTCCATCACAGTAACCCATGTGAAACACCTCTGCTTTTGAGAAGACAAATTGGCATTCTAATGTAAAACTTAAACCATGAGCAAACAATTAATGTTGGTAATGATATAAAATGCGAATGGTCCTCTACATTTACAAAGCACTTTCATACATTATTTCATTCTGGGAATTAATGCTTGGGTCAGAACAAACCTGTTTGGTTACTGTTTCTGTTTTATTGATGATGAAATGAGGCTCAGAGAGATGAATTAAAATGTCCTAATTCACAGATTGGGTAAGCGGAGAACTAGATAATATCACTACCTAGAAAATGGAAAAACAAAAACGGTTAACATAATGATAGGTTAGTAACTATGGTTATTGACTGCACAAACTGTCTTTTCTGGGTCCTACTAAGAATAATCGATATCGTCAAAAAAATTCTTCAAACTTTTAGGGTTTCAACCATCTACCAACTTTATGTGCTTTTTTTGGAGTTTCTAACCAATCACAAAGTCCACTCATTAGAGCTAGCCCCCTTGTTGTGGCCAGCCTTTGACGGCATGTGTGCCAGTGAGAAGCCCAAAAGTTAGAGAGTAGGTAGGAAAAGAAGGAAATGAGAAGCAGGGCATCTGAATGACCAACTCCTAAATAACTGAAGGCTGATTTTATTACTGGTGAGTATTTTATTGGGTATCCAAGGGACACTTGGTGCCAAAAGGAAGGAAAAATGCAACAAGCCCCTGACCAATGATGCTGGTTATAGCTTTGTTTTTTGAGATGGGATCAAGTCAGGCTACACCCACACACATTATCTGGTCAGAATCTAAGGCATGTTGGGTGAGGGGAAGAAATCCAGAATAGGTTAGGTTTACTTACCTCTGGGATTATGAAGGAAAATCTAACTTAGCTTTTGAAGTATTGAAAGCCACAAAATTGCTAAATGTTAGCCTTTATGTTTATTGAAGGCAGTATAGGAATGGTCCTTGGCACTAAGAGTTCCAGCTCCAAGAAGGAAGGCATACATTGAACAAATAATACGAAATCTTTTAAGAAAGAGGAAATATATGATGTTTAGAAGTATCAGCACTGGCATCCTGGCCAAATCTGGGGGATTGGAAGGTTCTCCTTGAGCAATTATTGATGTGGATATATCCCTAAAATTTGCAACCAAAAATGTCTCTGCTACTCAGAAAGATGGGAGCTCCCCTTAAGTAGCTCTTCCTTCCCTTGTTGTTGGTTCCTAGAAGTTTCAGAACAGACAGTCAACCTTGTGATATATTTCATTCTTTCCCTACAGAAAAAGGCAATGAAATCCTGAGCAGTTCCACATATGGTTACTTAATGAAGGAGAAACAGTGAAATGAAAAAGAGGCACAAAAACACATTTTCTAAAAAGTCGCTAATTGTTTTATACACAGAAAATGTTCTGGTTATTTTCTATCCAGTATCTATAGTATGGTGGTTTCACTAGGTGTCCTACTGATAGTTCCTAAGAAGTGTCATGAAATTATCAAAATAAAATGAATGTTAAATCACCACATTGAAATATGTATGTGCATGCCATAAGACACATCTGGAAAGTGTAAAGATCATCTTGAAATAAAATAAATGACATAATAGAGTCAGATTTTTAAAAAAGACACTAAAATAGATAAGGCCTTTTCTTGCAGAAACTGTAAATATTGAAAGCAAATGGGAAATGGAAAGATATTTTTAATGATGATTATGTAAGCATGAAATTTTATTGATTTAAAACAATGAGATTTTGAACATGAATAATTAGCAAAAGCACCAAAGAAGACAGGTTGTTTCGATTTAACAAATATTCTGGGTAGGGACCAAGTGCTGCATGAATCATACCTGATCCTAGCATTCTAAAACGGTTGGGGTAAGGAACATATGCACAATATAAAATCAGTTGTGTTAAAGGCCACAAGAGGAAAATATTTGTGGAACTCATAGGATGAAGAGTCCTGTTCTGACTTCTGCAGAACTGGCAGCTAAGACTGGACAAAATATTAAAAACCTATACTTGTAGACACTGGAAAAATACCAAGTTAATGGACAATTACCAGACCAAGATCTAAGAGGAGGTGGAAATGTAGAGAGGTGAATCTGGTATTTGGGTGTTTGCCATTCAGACAAAAGTAGCTTAAAGGCAGAGCTGTGTTTCTGACAGTCTTGTAGGGTCTAGGGGACCTAGGGGGAAAAAGTGTTGGAATTCAGGGTCTTCCAGAGGTGGAATCCTTGGCAAACTTCTTATGGTTTTGGTTGGCAACATGGTTTGCAACCCAGCCTTGGGTGGGGTGTAAGGGTGAAACAGAAGTAAACCAGTCCTCACATGGATTGCTGTGTGATTGCAAGTTTCTTTGTGTGATCCAGGAAGTCTTGAGCATTAAAAATGGACCAAAGTGATCCTAGAATGCAGGTCCCCATCTCACCTGGCAGGAAAGCAAATGTAATCCTGTCTCTAATGATTCTACAAGGCATTTAAATAATATAATGTGCAGCATCCAATCAAAGATAGAGGTGCACTGCAAGATAAGGCAATGTGGACAAGAACTATGCTAATGTATATATATGGAATCTAAAAAAATGGTACTGATGGACCTAGTGCCAGGGCAGAAATAAAGACGCAGACGTAGAGAATGGACTTGAGGACATGGAGGGGAAAGGGAAGCTGGAACTCAGTGAGAGAGTAGCATTGACGTATATACACGACCAAATGTAAAATAGCTAGTGGGAAGCTGCTGCATAGCACAGGGAGATCAGCTTGATGCTTTGTGATGACCTAGAGAGGTGGGATAGGGAGGGTGGGAGGGAGGCTTAAGAGGGAGGGAATATGGGGATATATGTATGCATACAGCTGATTCACTTTGTTGTACAGCAGAAACTAACACAACATTGTAAAGCAATTATACTCCAATAAAGATGTAAAAAAGAAAAAAAGAACTAACAGAAATAATAGAGAAGTAGAATCACAGATACTTCAGATATTCAAATTGTTAGGCATGAACTTTAAAATAACTATGCTTATTATATTCAAAGAGGTAAAAGATTTTTAAATGTTAGAGAGGACTGGAAATTATATAAAGTGACAAAACAAATTTGGAAAATTAACCAACCGAAATTCTTACCCTGACAAACCCCAAACCAAAATTAAGAACTTAGGGTTTAGCAGCAGAATAGGTCCAGCTGAAGAGAGAGTTAAATAATTAGAAGATAGGTTAGCAGAAAATATCAAAATGAAGTACAGAGGAGACAAATGGTGCTGGAACAACTGGACATCCACATGCACAGAAATGAACTTAGACCTTATACCCTTCACAAAAAATTAACTCAAAATGGATCATAGATCTAAATATAAAATGCAAAACCATAGAACTTCTAGAAAATAACATAAGGGAAAACTTGGGGTTGGTGATCAGTTTTTAGATACAACATCGAAAGCCTATCCATAAAAATAAAATTGATTAATGGGACTTCATTAAAAGTAAAAACTTCGGCTCTGCAAAGACACTGTTTAGAGAATAAAAAGAAAGCTACAGACTAGAAGAAAATATTTGTAAAACTAATCTGATAAAGGACAATTATCCAAAATATACAAAGAACTCTTAAAACTCAACAGTAAGAAAGTGAACTACCCAATGGAAGAAAATGGGCAAAAGACCAGAAAAGACCCTTCATCAAAGAAGATACACAAATGGCAAATACACACATGAAAAAATGCTCAACATCATATGTCATAAGGAAATTACACATTAAAACAACACTGAGATACCACTACACACCTATTAGAATGGCTAAAATCCAAAAATCTGTCAAGACCAAAGCTTGTGAGGATGTGGAACTCTCTGTTGCTGGTGAGAATGGAAAGTGGTGTAGAAAGACAACATGGAAGTTTCATGTAATGCTGAACATATTCTTATCATACAACCAAGCAATCATACTTCTAGGTATTTACTCAAATGAGTTGAAAATTTCTGTCTATACAGAAACCTGCACATGAGTGTTTACAGCAGCTTCATTCAAAATTGCCAAAAACTGGAAGCATCCAAGATGTCCTTCAGTAAGGGAATGGATAAGCAAACTGTGGTCATGATCCTGATGCTTCTCTCAGGCCTGACCCCAAAGGGAAAGTGCCCACTGGACCTTACAAATCTGTCCACCAACTTGGATTCTCTTGTCATTAATATGTGTTTTCCTAAGGAATATCTTTTCATTATTCTCTGTGTGGGCAGTTATTGAAATTATGTCTAATTACATGATGATGGTAAATAATCGTCACCTAACTGCAATATTTACTGTTTCTATTATGTGTAAGGATTTTGTACATTTTACTAAAAAATATCCTGAGGTAGAAGTGCTGATTAGGAGAAAGGAGGTCATTTTGAAAATTTTGTCGTTTTGAAAATTTGGTTGAGTTATCACTATTCCTACCCAACTGTTATGAAGGAAAAAAATCTCACATTCTTTATATCCATCCCTGGAACTGTACTCTTACAATGCTGTTTTCGTTGTTACAATTAATAATAGCTATCTTTAATTCAGCACTTACAATATGCCAGGTCCACTTTATTTTTTATTTTATTTTATTTTTTTTGGCTGTGTCGAGTCTTAGTTTTGGCACACGGGATCTTTGTTGAGGCATGCAGGAACTTTCTCGTTACGGTGCGTGGTCTGCTTGGGTTTCTCTCTAGTTGTGGTGTGCGGGCTTCTCTCTAGTTGTGGCTGCGGATTTTCTCTCTCTAGTTGTGGCGTGTGGGCTCCAGGGCACGTGGACTCTGTAGTTTGCAGCACACGGGCTTAGTTTCCCTGCGGCATGTGGGATCTTAGATCCCCGACCAGGGCTCAAACCTGCGTCCCCTGCATTGGAAGGCAGACTCTTTACCACTGGACCGCCTGAGGAGTCCCTGCCAGATCCACTTTAAATCCAAATTAAAATTCAGTGCATACTTGGATGCCTTCAGAGAGGAAATCAGTAGTTGCCAGGAGGAGCGAGAGGAGAGGAGAGATGAATAAATAGGTGAATTACAGGATTTTTAGGGCAGTGAAACTATTCTGTATGATACTTTAAGGGTGGATTATGACATTATGCATTTATCAAAACTCATAGGACTGTACAGCTCAATGAGTGAACCTTAATGTATGGAGTTTAGTTATTAATAATGTATCAATATTGGTTTATCTATTTATAACAAATACAACACACTAATGCAAGTTATTAGTAATGGGAAACTGCCGAGGGAGTGTTCAAGAAGAGGGAGTATATGGAAACTCTTGGCACTAGCTGCTCAATTTTTCTGTAAACCTAAACTCCTTTAAAAAGTTATTATGAAAAATAAATGTAATTCATACAGAAGAAAAAAGAAAAGCCATGTGATCATCTCAGTAGATGCAGAAAAAAGCATTTGACAAAGTTCAACACTTATTTATGATATAAACTTGCAGCAAGCTAGTAGTAGACAGAAATCTTAATTAAAGTGGTAAAGGGCATCCATTACACATCTTCAGCTGTCATCGTATTTAACTTTCTATCCAAGATGGGGAATAAGGCGAGGATATTGCTCTAGCTACCTCTGTTCAACACTGACTGGAGCTCTTAGCCAGTGTAATTAGGCAAGAAAAAAAATAAAAGAAATTCACCAATAAAGATGTAAAAGAAATTCAGACTGGGAAGGAGGAAGCAAAAGCATCTTTATTTGTAGATAATAAGGTCATATATTTGAAAAAAATTAAGAAATCTCTAAGTAAACTTCTAGACCGTAACAAGTGTCAACGAGGCAAGAAAAAGGTGAAAATACAAATTGTACTTCTTTACACTAGCATGAACAATTAGAAAATAAAAATTTAAAACAACCCGATAAATTACAGTAGCTTCAAGAACATTAAATACTTATGGATATACTTAGTGAAAAATGCACAAGACCTTTTTATTAACATCCCACATACATTTGGTCATTGGATTGTAGACAGATGTGCCGAGAGATGGAGAAAATATCAGCTGTATTCAGAGAATGACATAGCATAGAGATGGGCTACTGGTACATGAAGGGGAATCCTGGGTGACACATCCAGAAGGAGGTTGAGGAAATTCCCTGGCAGTCCAGTTGTTAGGACTCTGCACTTCACTGCCAAGGGCCCAGGTTCAATCCCTGGTCGGCGAGCTAAGATCCAACAAGCTATGTGGTGTCGCCAAAAAAAAAAAGAAAAAAAGAAGGAGGTTGAAACCAAATCCAGCTGTGGAAGATCTTGACGCCAGGGTTGGACCTTGATACATTCAGTGTCTCTGTTGCCTATTTTGAGCAAGGCAATGGCATAGTTCAGGCTCCCTTTCAGAAGGTTAATCTGAAAGCAGAGCATAAAATAAATTGGGTTTGGTCAGTGGGTAGGCTCGGGATGGTATTGAATAAAATGTGCCAGGAAAGAGGTAATGAGGGCCTGCCCTGGCACAGTGCCATGAGACTGGAGAAGAGGAAGGGAAGAATGATCAAAACATTGCAGAACTAAAGTATCCAGGACTTGGGTGCTTATAGCATGTGGGAGAAGACAATACAGCAAGAGGAGTCAGAGTTCAGGTTTAGAGTGGGTTGAATTGGAAATGATGGCAAAGCATCTGATAGAGATACCTAGCAGGTTGTACAAGGTTTGTAGTCTGCCCTAGAAAGGTCAGGTAAATTCTTGTGGGAAGGAGATAGGAGGTAAAGGAAGAGGTATTGATTATGTAGTCAAGGAAGAAAGGATTAAATGGAATAGAAGACCTGAGAGTAGAGGCTAACACCCTGGGACCCATCCTGCTCTAGGGAATGGAAAGATGGGGAAGAACCAATGAAAACTCAGAAGAGAAAGCAGGTACTCATGTGGTACTGCTGCCCGTGATGGCATTGAGGACACATACGTACACTCGCCAAATTGTGTTTCTTTTGTTCTTAAAAGTTATTTTTTCTAGTGTTGTATTAGGACAGGGAAAAAAAAATTCTTCTGGTTGACATTTAAAAGTGAGATTAAACATTTTTTTATATTGCATGGGTATGTAGCATATTAGAATAGAAAGGAAAATTTACACAAATTTATCCTTGTATAAATTGTTTTGTACTATACATTTGGATTTTTCTCTTTGGTGTTACATTTTGTAAATTTGTACTCCAGAGCGGAGAAACATTTATTTTAACGTGGGCTGAGTGCATACCTATTAATCCTTTTACCAGTAGCATATTATGCAGTGTTTATTGGAGTGTGTTCTACTTCCCTTAAAAAGAAAAATAAGCTTTAGACAAACATGGAGACACCTGCTTTATGCCTCCTCGTTAGTTTAAAACAAAGAGCCTTGGGACTTCCCTCATGGTGCAGTGGTTAAGAATCCACCTGCCAGTGCAGGGGACATGGGTTCGAGCCTGGTCCGGGAAGATCCCACATGCCACGGAGCAACTAAGCCCATGCGCCACAACTACTGAGCCTGCGCTCTAGAGCCCATGAGCCACAACTACTGAGTCCATGTGCTGCAACTACTGAAGCCTGCACACCTAGAGCCTGTGCTCTGCAAGAAGAGAAGCCACCGCAGTAAGAAACCCGTGAGCCGCAACGAAGAGTAGGCCCCACTCACTGCAACTAGAGAAAGCCTGCACGCAGCAACGAAGACCGAATGCAGCCAAAAACAAATAAATAAATAAAACAGAGCCTTTGTCTCATAATTTTCGGAGTTGAAATAGGTGTGTTTTTCCTTATTGGTCTGACTGTAGTTTTGAGTCTAAGGTTTTTGTCTTAGAGGTATCGCAGATGGAGGTAAAAAGGGGACGTTGCTTGTTTGGTTAGCCACCTTCTTCTGACAAACATTGGATTTTGGCAGAGAGGTGGTACAGAGGGAGAAGACACATGTGTAAGATCTCTATCTAATTGTGTTACGCATGCTTTATTGATGGAAGACAGGAAACTGTCCCAGTCACAGTAGCTTTGCCTTCAGAAGCCCAGTTCTGGATCTCCCCGATGGCCCTCAGAATATCAGGCATGTTCTAGGACCCTTCACTTTTCCTGCTTTTGTCATTTCTGGCACAAGTGTCTTACTTTCCCCCAGAGCCACACTGAAATACATGCAGAGAAAAACAAATGAATTCTTCCTCCTTTTTCTGTTTTCTTCTTCATCCCTCAGTGTTTACTGGGTACCTTCCAGGTGCCAAGTGAGCACTTTGGAGCTGGAAGACATTTCTGAACTCAGATTGTTCAGACCCTCTTCTTTAAGACCAAGGAGAATGAGGCTTAAGGAATGAATCAGCCAAGACCATCCAGCGAGAGAGCTTTTTGGCCCCAGTTCTAGGCCTTCTGATTGCCGCTACTATCTGTACATGGTTGTAAAGTGTTTTTTTCTATTTGTTGGGTTTTATGCAGTAAAGAAAATGGGAAAGAGTAAGAAGGGAGAGTTTGGGGGAAATGCAAATATCTGCAAGATCGCTTTGTTAAGGATCATATTCTTTTTTACTCAGGTTGCTCATTTTTAAAGTCATGATCAACATTCTCATATCTCCATAAGCTAGGGTAAGAGCCATCTGAACAATTCGATCTTGTTAATTAAACTCACTTTAAATGTTTTTTATTTTATTTACAAGCATTGTTAGGAACTGCTGAACGTCAAGGTGTTTAATCCCTCTTCTAGTTACATAAATTTGTTGGCAAAATTGTGAGCAGGAGAAAATGACATCATAACAAAATAAAATGGTTACTTTTTGAAGGCAGTTTCCTTTAAAGAGTCATGCTGCCATACCAAAAACCTGCCTTTACAAAAATTACTCAGAAAAAAGTAGGGGGAAGTCTTACTCTGTACAGCCTGTGCCATCTGAAGGGCAGTTTCATTCAGACTTGTTTTACAGTGTGTGACCACCATCATTTTCATCGCTCACTTTGTGCATTTTTGAAAACTAAGTGTTGGCCTCAAACGAGATGAGTTCTAGACCTGCGCTGTCCAATACACCAGCCTCTTAGCCACATGTGGCTTTCGAGCATGTGCTAGGTGGCTGGTCAAAATTGAGATTTTTGTAAGTTTAAAATACACACCAGACATCAAAGAATTAGTATGAGAAAAAAAAAAGATAAATTTTTTAGATGTATTAGGGTACATTAAAATATTATTAAAATTGTTTTATCTCTTTACTTTTTCATGTGCCTGTAGACACAATTTAAATGACATATGTAGCTTGGATCATATTTCTGTCAGGCAGTGCTGTTTCAGGCCAAACACATGGCTGAGTACGGAATGTCTTTTCAGCATCCGTCCTGAGGCTTTTGTTTATTTCTTTTACCCTGTTAAATACAGCCGCTCTGCTGTCACCCCTTACACTTCTGCCTTTATATCTGAGTCCGTGAGTGTTGCAGCTGCATGAATTGAATGGCAACATAGCCTTCCTGCTATGCGTTTTCCCTAGGAAGCATTTTTACTTTATTCATTCAAAGGTCATTAATTAGACAATTATTAATTGAGAACATTTGCAGGAAGTATTGTGGGGCTCAAGAGGTGATTCAACTAGTGGTTCCTGCTCTCTGGAATTCACAGTGTGGTGAGGAAGATTAAACATATACAGCACCATAAGTAGTGGAAAATACATTATGATAAACATCAACATTCATTGTTGCAATATTTTGTGACTCCGGAGGAAGAAAAGCTTCCTAGCTAAAAGTGGATCTTGAGGAGGGCCTTCAAGTATGGGGAAGGTTTCAAAAGGCAGAAATGTGGTATAGGAATCAAGATGTATGCCAGGAACAGAAACAAAGTAATTGATGGTAAAGGAAAACTTTCTCTGTTGATAACACATCTGACCCCATATGTATGGGTTTTCCACACCAAACAATTCTCTTTGGATACCAACTGGGTAGCCTACAAGTCACTTCAGTTCTAACAGTAACTCCCCAGAGCTGGCACAGACCCCATAGATAAAGGGCTCAGTCCCACAAGACTGCACTCCCTCAGACACTAATCGCAAGTAGTGGGTCTCCAGGTCAAACGCTTCTGACTTTGCTACAAATCAGGGCTTTCCAAGACCCCCTCCTCAGGTTTGATAATTTGCTAGAATGGCTTACAAATCTCAGGAAACACTTACTTAGGTTTACTGGTTTATGATAAAGGGTACAGGTGAGCAGTCAGAGGAAGAGGTATGTATGGTGAAGTCCGGAAGTGTCCCGAACACAGGAGCTCCTGTCCTTGTGGAGTCACGTCACCCTCCTGGCACATGGAGGTGTTCACCAACCCAGAAGCTCTCTGAACCTTGTCACTGAGGGGATTTTTTTTTTAAACATCTTTATTAGAGTGTAATTGCTTTACAATGTTATCTAAGTTTCTGCTGTATAACAAAGTGAATCACCTATATGCATATGTATATCCCCACATCCTCTCCCTCTTTTCTCCCTCCCACCCTCCCTATCCCACCCCTCTAGGTGGTCGCAAAGCACCGAGCTGATCTCCCTGTGCTATGCAGCTGCTTCCCACTAGCTGTGTATTTTACATTTGGTAGTGTATATGTCAATGTTACTCTCTCACTTCATCCCAGCTTACCCTTCCCCCGCCCTGGGTCCTCAACTCCATTCTCTACATCTCTGTCTTTATTCCTGTCCCGCCCCTATGTTCATCAGAACCTTTTTTTTTTAGATTCCATGTATATGTGTTAGCATACGGTATTTGTTTTTCTCTTTCTGACTTACTTCACTCTGTATGACAGACTCTAGGTCCATCCACCTCCCTACAAATAACTCAATTTCATTTCTTTTTATGGCTGAGTAATACTCCATTGTATATGTGTGCCACATCTTCTTTATCCATTCATCTGTGGATGGACACTTAGGTTGCTTCCATGTCCTGGCTATTGTAAACTCACTGAGGGAATTTTAGGGAGGCACGATCGATTATTAACTCAGTCTCCAAGCCCTCTCCCATTCCTAGAGATGGTGGGAGTGAGGCTGAAAGTTCTAGGTTTCTAGTCAAGACTTGTCTTTCTGGCAGCTGGCCCCCATCCTGAAGTTATCTACAGTTCCGCAATAAGTCGCCTTATTTAGAACAAAAGAGGCTTCTATCACCTGGGAGCTTCCAAGGTGATAGAGCTCCTAAATGGAGCTCAGTGTCAGGAATAAAAGACTTCCTATCACTCACAAAAGTTCAAGAGCTTTAGGTGCTCTGTGTCAGGAACCAAACATATATTTCTCATAACATCACAGATGTCTTGGGAAGTGCAAATTTTGGTAGGGTGCAGATCATCCCCAGCAGTGAACCCTGTCACCCTTTACAGTTTGATCTGACTTGCACAATAAATGTTTGCAACCCCTGGACCACCTCAGGTGCTTCTGTGACCTGGGGCCTTGGAGTCAGCACAGCCTCCTCTACATGCTGGACCACCAGGCCTGGTCCAGCAGAGGGTGGTAGGCAGATGAGGTGAGGCCTTGGTCTGGAAGTTCTGAACCAGACCCAGAGATTGCTCATAGTAGGTGATATCAGGGTGACTCAAATTCGATCTGGGTTTAATTTTTTTTCCTTCTTAATGAGCAACATTAATCATTTATTGGAGACAATCTAGGATCATACAGTATATGCTTAGACGTTTGCATCTGATCGTTTGGTCTGTGTTGTCAAAGAAGAAATAGTCTGTGTGTGAAAACATCCCAATTACCTTTTGCATATGCTGTTGGAAGTTATTTGGGTGGCTAGTTTTTCTGAGGAGAAGTAACCAGGGCATGAAAGAACCATGAAAGTAATGCCACAGATTGTGTATTTGTGACACCACCACCCTTGCCCCTCAGCAACCAGTGAAGCAGATTTTAAAGCTGAATGATGAAGGATTAAACGTGGAAGGAATGGAGTATTTGAAAGAGTTGGAATTGAGTTAGTGCTAAACGGAAGCTCTATGCTCTGTCGAAATATTGGTATGGGATTTGGGAGAACTAGTTCCTATTTTCAAGTTTTTGAAACTCTGGATGGTTTTCAGAGCACTTTTTCGGGGGTGCCTTTGTCCATGGGACTGTTTATATCCATAACTTTCAATCCATTCAATGGATGATCAAGCCTCGTTACTTCTTCCTTTAGCAGCTCTCATATTTATATATTTCTTCCTGCAGTAGTAGTTGGGGGTCTTTCAGCTGAAAGTGACAGGAACTCAAACTAAATGAGCCATAAGATAAATGTGTTAGAAGGACTCTTGGAAGCATCAAAGAACTCAAGGGCAGGAAGTGGCTGGCGTTCAAATACAAGTACTTCTTCCTGTCTCCTCATCTCCTTCTCTGTCCCCATGTGTGTCCTCTTCGTTTCTTTCTCTCTCACTGCAGACCAGCTCTGTCTGCTTTTCTGGTCCACATCGTTAGAAACATGGCCTCGACATGTCCCAGATTTTACAGCGTTAAGATTTTACAGTCATTAAAGAAAGACTAGTTTGACTTTCTTAGTCCCAAATCCAGAAATCCCATCAGGCACCCACTTGAGACCAGTTAACTGTGGTCAAGGGATCGTGGGACTGTGAGTGGTCCAGCCTGAGCCCCTACGTGTGTCTTCCCTGCCTTCCCCTCCCCCACCCCAAGAAATCATATATATAACGTGTGAATTTATATGCCATATAAAAATATAGCAACGACCCATGGGAACCAAATGGCTGGAGTGCAGGTTAGTATAATTCTCCAGAGAAAAGGTGCTGTTTCTAGAATAAATGAGGAATGGGGTTCTGGACTAAAGAAAAGAGTGCCTATATTCACTACAGCTCCTCTCTGCCCCCACTGAGCCTGGGTATTAGAAGCTTTCACCTTCATCACAATGATTTGCTTACTGGACTCTTTTCCTCCTGTTTTACACCAGTTCAGTCCATCTTCCATGTCGCTGCCACTGTGATCATTGCAAAGTGAGAATGTGATCCTGTCATTTGCCAACAAGCTAAAGTCCAGCCTTCTTAATAATAAAGCACATACAGTCGTACATGCACTGAGCTCAGCCTGTGCCCCCGTTTTTCTCTCTTTCTTCCCCTCCCAACTGCTCTTCGCACACTGCTCCCATCACGCCCAGCTCCTTACCTCTGTTGCTTGGCTAGCTTCGCTTTTACCTGGACTGCTTTTCCTACTTGTCTTCTCAGTAATTGTCTTTCAGAATTCAGCTCAGGCTTTGCCTCCTCTGGAAACCTTTCCTGATCCTCGCCCCACCCCCCCGGCCCAAGCCCTGCAGTGTAATTATTCCATCTTTGTATTCCTGCCAAACCCTGTACAGTCAGCTGTCTGTGTCCACGGGTCCCACAGCCAACTGCAGATTGAAATTTTCAGGGCCAAAAAAAAAATTCCAAGGAGTTCCAAAAAGCAAAACTTGAATTTGTCACACTCCAGCAACTGTTTACGTAGCATTTATATTGCATTAGGTTTTGTAAGTAATCCAGAGATGATTTACAGTATATGGGAAGATGTGTATGGCTTGTATGCAAACACTACAACATTTTATGTAAGGGACTTGAGCATCCTTGGGTTTTGGTATCCATGGCAGTCCTAGAACCAATCGCCCAGGGGTATCGAAGGAGAACTATTCTGCGTATTGTACTCTTTCCTTTTCCTGGTTACTTTCCTCTAATAGAATCTGAGAGCCTGATAACTAGTTGGCTCTTATTTCTGTCCCAATTAGCTCATAATACATACTCAGTAAATGCCTATTAAATACATGCAAAGGTAAATTAATTCTTTGAAGACACACTGCTTCATGAGCCCTTAGAAATTTGAGCTGCCATGTAGAACAGTACTTTCCATGACATAGTTGTTTCCTACAGCTGTGAGGTCCCTGGGATCAGGACCCATGCCTCATTGCTGGTAGATGTGCAACAGATGCTGTCAGTTTGCTTTGAGTCTTTAAGATGCTTGACATCTTTACAGTTGGGCAATATTGACATTATTTGGTGTGCGTATATAGGCAACTGTAAAGGAAATGATTGATCACCTTGCAAAAGGATAGCAGTTACTTGACAACTTTTTAAATGTGAAGTTGGTGTCCATCAATAGAACTCACCAGTAATAAGAATGATCATTCTGGCTGGTGTCCCTTCTTTGATGCCCAGGAGCAGATATGCTCAAATACAGGCTGGAGTTAGCGCTGGCAGAGATGCTTTTGCAAATAGCAGTGATGAAGACAGTTCTGATCACAGAGGCTCTCCTTTCAATTTCAGTCCCGCTTCTCCAAGTTGAATGAAGCTTAACTCTTCTTTTTTTGTGACGCTTCACATCTCTGATATTAGGAGAAAGAGATGAAAAAGCAAAAAATGTTGAAACTTGGCGTTAAAAGGAAAATTTTGACGTGACATGAAATGTAGGACTTTAATTCCTTTTGGTCTGGTTCAGTTCTCATAATACAGTGTGGAGACACATGACCACATTTGGCATATGTCTTTCATGTTAATTGTACTCTTTCACATGGACAAAATTGAAAAGTAACCACCAACAGGACATTGGCTTGCCGATATTTATAAAACCAGAGAAATAGGGTTTGTAGAGGGATCTCAGGTGCAGTTTCCAAAATCAGTAGTGGCCTGAACAGGCAGTTAAGTTGCAGCTGAGTCTGCAGATGTGAACAGTGGATGAATTGTATCCAGAGAAGAGGATGACAGGATAGCATGAGTGCAGAGAGACACACTCCTTCGTGCAAAGCAAAGCCAGCCCACATAGAGTGAACTTTTCTCCCCCACGGGAAGCCCTTTTGATTCTGGATTTGGGGGCTAGGAAGTACACAGTGTGTTTTATATTGATCCTTTTGACACAGAACTCAATGAACTATAGCAACTCTCTTGTCATGGCCATATGAACCTTTTTGCCTTTTCATTTTTCTTTCTTCATTTGATTCAGCAAATACTGAGCACGTATCGACTGTGTCTATGCCTGTAATGATTAAAGAAATGAATTAGCACAGGCCCTGGCTCAGGAAACCTCCCAGCTTGAGCAGACTGTAACACACTTAGGATGGTGCCTGGTACATAATAAACACTCTATAAATGACAGCTGTACTGTTAACTGGGGAGAGGACCCCCTCAGTAGATACCATCAAAACTGATAGCAGTAGCTGCCGCATACTGAGTTTTACTGTGCATAAAGCGTTGTATCAGTAGACACTTTGCTAAAATGCCCACAGTTCTAATTTAATATAAAATACGTGATTACTTATGTAGAGTGTGTATTCGAGAGGAGAAGCTATCGACTGAGGCAGCACAGAGGAGGGAAGTCAGGGAAGCATTGGAGGAGGTGACATTTAGGCAGGTCTTGAAGAATGGCCAATGAGGTGAAGAGAAGCAGGGACTGCAGGAAGGGGAGACTTTCTTAAACTTCTACATTTTCTTTTCTTTTTTCCCCCCGGACTTCCCACCAGAGGATTTCTTGGTCATTGATGGAAGCTCTCAGAGCTGAAGAGATGGTTGACTCTTGACATAATATGTAGGTGAATAGGGGAGTTTGCTCCTGTCTTTTGGGAAAGGGGTGGGAATCCAGTAAACACACAAATATTGTCTGTACGGTGACAGCTGTCTTGTCACTTCCACAGTTGAGTGGAAACGGGCTTTGACCAAGGACTGTTGTGTTATCTACTACCCTGCAGCACTGTGGGAGGATTCACACTCACCCGTGTGGGCTATTTTAAGCAGCCATCGTGTGGGATAACACAGATTTACAAGGTTGTTTCGGTGAACGGTCATTCACCATGACGTTGCTTTAAAAAGTAAATTCTCAGAGTATTTTTGTTTGGTGGAATTATGGGCAATAAAATCATTAGGAAAACCAAGGTCTTGACCTCTCAGAATTAATTATATAGAGCAAAGGGAGTCTCTCTATCTCTTTCTCATGCACATACACACACAATCTGGTCAGATAGATATGAAATTCAGAGTAAGAAGTAGTGTCCTTAAGAAAGGTTTCATAAGGGAGTGACATGTGAGATGATGCTGAAATAGTTTAATAAGGAGAAATTTGAAAGGGAGTAGTCTTTGACTCACTTGGCAAAATCTCTGATGTGTATGTTTGTAGATATTTCTTTGCCTAAAATTAAATTATCTTGAGAAAAGTATTGGGTTAATGACTTTCTGCCTGGAGAGGAGTTGAAGGGTATGAAAATGATTTTGGAAAAAAATGTGCTTTTTAATTTTCAAGAATAATTCTTTTATGTTTTCTCTTTGTGACTAGACCAAAAGTGACTGGAGGACAAAAATGCATGCCTAATGCATATTTGAGTTCCCTGTAGTACCTAAAACTGAGAGGGGTTGGCAACTAGGTATTGGTTGAATGCTTTCTGGATGAAATGTTTTATAACTGGAGAACATGTTAGTGAAAGTGTGCAAGTAGAAAGGACGAATGAAAGGATACAGAGGTAAGGCAATTGAAAGTACCTTTACATTTGGTTTTTATGGATCAGGAAAATGATTACAGATCACACTTCTTAGAACACCAATGCCCTCTTATTCTTCAAGGAATATAGAATATGCTTCCTTTCTTTCCTTTTTAAAAATGGCAAGGTGAATTTTGCTGAAATGCCAATGAGATGGGACTTTTTGATAAGAGTGGACTTTCTCTGTGCTGCATCCTGCTCGTAAGTCCTGAGGCTCATTTGCCTCAGAGTGTATATCACCCAGCACATTTGCCTGATTAAAAACAGCTTGTGATAACTTTACAGGATGTTCAGCGGTTCAGAGATGCAAAGCTAACATTTTTAAGAGTGTGTGGAAGGTGGGACAGATATGTAGAGCAAGCTGCAAGGAATTAAATGCTGGTCTGAATTTTACAAGTTGGAAACCGAGAGAAAGGAATGGGATTCTGAGAAGGTGGAGTCACATTTTATTGAAAACAGTGAAGACAATGACTTTCAGATTTTAAAAACAACTGGGGAGCATCTGTACCTTTGGCTCTTTTTCTAGTTGAAGGATCTTAGAAGCTGTGGGTCTCTTTACAAAAAAAGTTCTCACGATGTTGATTGGCATTGATGAAATATGAAAAATACTTGGTTTCCAAAATTTGATTTATTTTTTTGCTCAGTTGTATGCATTAAGAAGTCCCCCGCCCCCACCCTTCCCCTTTGCAGGTCTGCAGGACTAAGCGTTGTGGCGGCACACTCATGGCAAGAATCGGAGAAGCAGGAGACAGGGAGGATAGGCTCAGGACCCAAGTCCCTCAGGTTCCCCTCAGTTGTTGGAAGTAGCATCCAAACTGAGTGTCAAAAGCCACTCCATTCCTCTGCTGTGGTGAGCCACCTCCACCCTCCATCATTACAGATTTCTCTAGGCACCTCAGTGTCCCAGGTTGTCTCCTATAGAGACGTGCATAAAGATCCTCCACTGACTTAGAATTGTACTAGCTTAGCAAAACATGGATGTCTATTGAAGAAACTTAAAAAGTAGAGGGAAGGGTCACCTTTGTGACCAGAGCCAACATTGCAGCTTGAACATCACAGAGCTGGAAGCCTGGGAGAGAGAAACAGGGTTAATCTTGATTAATGGTGGAACAAATTTTGGGCCTGTTGAGATTGAGAAGAGTGATTCCTTTGAGATCCTGATGGGTGAGATCAAAGCCACCTGTCTGCCAGAAAGGACACTGGACACTGGATCAAGAGAGACAGGAGACCTCCCTATTCATGTCTGACCCTACAGTACCAGCCAGGAGATCTCTCTGGGTCGGGGGTCAGGCCTGTGCCTCTGAGGTGGGAGAGCTGAGTTCAGGACATTGGTCCACCAGAGACCTCCCGGCTCCACATAGTATCAAGCAGTGAAATCTTTCCCAGAGATCCCCATCTCAACACTAAGACTCAGCTCCACTCAACGACCAGCAAGCTACAGTGCTGGACACCCTGTGCCATACAACTAGCAAGACAGGAACACAACACCAACCATGAGCACAGAGGCTGCTTAAAATCATAATAAGGTCACAGACACCCC
>NW_020174428.1:0-17460 GCF_003031525.2 Neophocaena asiaeorientalis asiaeorientalis
CAGGCAGACTCTCAATCACTGCGCCACCAGGGAAGCCCGAGTATGGTGTTTTTTATGAAAATGTTCAAAGATCTTTAACTTCAACTTTTCTCTGAAATTAGCATAATATGAATGTATCTTTTCTCTGTTTCTTTGTGTTGTGACTGCATTTATAATAAGCATGTAAGAAATGCTTATAAATAAATGACTACTTACTTTGGCTTCCAGTCACCATTTAAAAAAATTCACCCTGCCAGTTAGTTAGGTCCTGAGGTTTGGTGAACTTGACAATTAGTAAGACTCAGTCTCTGACTTTAAGGGACTTAAATCTAGTGCAATTGAGGAGATTTAGACATATTTTTTGTGATGCAATGATTTAGGAATATTAATGACGAGTGTAGTAAATCTGTCAGCAGGCACACTAATAAGTAGACTGCTATACCAGCTAAGGTAAGATATCAGGATTCAAACTATAGTTGTGGTAGTGCAATGGAAAAAGAAGGATCATATTAAGGGTCATTTTACATAACTTTTAATCCATCTCATTAATGTTTAGTTAAGCCTTGTTTGTTTCTTGTTTGTCTGTTCCCTGAGGGGAACATGTATTCTAGCATTTCCCCCTACATTACCAAAAAATAACCTTTAGACATGAAGGAAAAAAAAATTGGCTGATTTCCAGTCGTTTTACCTTTAATTTTTAATTTTGATAATTCCAGACTTACATTAAAATTACAATAATAGTATAGAGAACTCATATTTTCCAAATACTTTCCAAATTTACTCTTTGTCACGTTTATATTATCATTTTACTCCTTACATACCCACAGATACATACATGTACAGACACACATATATATATGTACAGACACACAAACTTTTTTTTTTGAGAACTTTTTGAGAATGAATTGTAGATATGTTGTCTCTTTCCCCGTAAATACTTCTCTGTGTGTTTCCTTAAAACTAGGACAGTATCAGCACAGGGAACTCTACTCAATATTCTGTAATGGCCTATATGGGAAAATTATCTAGAAAAGGAAGCCACTAGGCTTCCCTGGTGGTGCAGTGTTAAGAATCTGTCTGCCAATGCAGGAGACATGGATTTGAGCCCTAGTCCGGGAAGATTCCCACATGCCACGGAGCAACTATAGGACAGTATCCTACCTAACCACCATACAATTATCAAATTTTCTCATCTGTTTCAATGTTTCCAATCTAGTCTTCAGCCACTCAATAGTCATTCTCAGGATAAGTTCTGTTTTTCCTCATCTTTTCTGTGCTTACCCATTTATTTATTATTTCATAAGTTTGGATTTCTATGTATAAACTTCTACCTAACTTCCAATGAATGATTCCTGGCCCTAAATAGGACCATGACCACTCCTAACACATTCCACAGAAAAATCTACCCTGACAAGTAGAGACTCTGAGCTCTCCATCGAAGACTGTGAAATGGAACCCATAGTCATCTGACCAGAAATGATGCTTCAGCCTCTGTGGGTTTCACCTGCCTTAGGGAGGAACACTTTTCCCACAACAGTGTCCTTGACCAAAAGAAAATATTGCAAATGCAAACAGTAATGGTCTCTTAAAGAAAGCTCCTTTAAAAATGCAAATACAAAATATAACTATTTATATATCTATACAGCACATATTCTCAATAATCTGTAACATGAATAATTATACTTTAAACATGCATCTTATATAAATGTATTCTTCAATAGCAGAATATATCTTTCTCTATTTAAACATGATGTAACTATTCACATATTTATACAGGATATATTCTAAACACTGTGTAGCTTGAATAATTATACATTAAGCATGTACTTTACATAAATGTTTTCCACTGGTAAAACACCATACCTATATAAAAATGAGTGTAGTGCCCTTTCTCATACAGTTATACATGAGTTTTTAGTTGTTTTTAAGGTAGGGAGAGAGTACCTGTGGAACTGGTTATAGTCAGAAATCAGTTCATGTATTATGTCTATTGTGCTTAGTGTCTCAGTCTATTAATTTGATTCTAATGTCTGACTTGTTGGAATATCTTAGAAACTAGTCTTCTCACTCCCAATTTATATGCCGTTAATTGGTAGCTAACATTTCATTGCAAGAAATAAAATAATGATCTCGAGTGTGATGCTGCTTTTAGATGTTCCTACTATTTGAGTTCACAAAACTTTAATTCACAAATTTATGACTAGGTTGTATAATAAAGTCGATAGGGAAAAACACCTCTTTTCTTACCTATTTTCTACATAGAGAAATGAAGTATTTCATATCATTTTACTTTAAAAACAACTCATGTGTATGGTGTTGAAAGTGCCCAGTATCTTGTCTGTGGTGGTGGATACAAGAAACTACGCATGTGATAAAATTTCATAGAACATAAAAACACACAGAGACACACAGCAAAATGATTACAAGTAAAACAGAGTACATCTGAATAGATCAGAGTATTGTATCAATATCAATATCTTGGTTGTGATATTACAGTAAAGGATTGCAAAATGTTACCATTCGGGGAAACTGAGCAAAATGTATAACGAATCTCCTTGTACTATTTCTTGAAACTTCAGGAAAATCTAAAATTATTCCAACAAAATTTTTAATTAAAAAAAAAACTTTGTGTTACTCTTAAACAACTTTGTTCCTGTTGAATATAACTAAGAAAACTTTTTGACATCACGTACATATTTATTTTGTGTCATTTTGAAGTTCATCTCAAGAAATTTTATTAAATTTATTTAGTTTGCCGTGACACTCTAGGCAAATTAATATCATAAAATATTTATATTCAATATCTGATTATTTAAAATACGACACGACTATTATTTATTATATTTTGGAAAAAAAGTAAAAATGTTCATTTGCCTTTAGTATTGAAGGAATATATTGTATTGCTAATTGGGCAAGTCTTGTGGCAAGAAGCACATTTGCCATGAAGCTAAGGAAGTTTAAGCTTCAGGGTGCCTGAAATGCACGGATTTCTCCCAAGGCCTCATGCTTATTTTTATGTTTTTAATTTTCTGTTCTTTTCTTATAGAGGGCAAAATATGATTATACTTCAAGTCTCATGAAGCCAGGAGTCAATGTTTTCTGTCATTTTAATTTCTAGGCTCTTTCTCCCATCTTTTTATTTCTCTGTATTGCTAGTGGTACCCTTCCAACCCCTCATTTTCCTTTTGCCTGGATTATATTAATAGCCAAATTATTTTGTCTTCCTGTGCCAAATAGGCCAAACCTCCCTCACATTTCTAGTTCTAAACCCGTATTCCCCTTCCTTAAAATTGGAGAAGCCCCTTCCCCTCTAAAGGTAATGACTTGGATCTGTCCACTTTTTTCTCTCCCTCAATCAATTTACTCATTTATCATCCATGTGCTCAAATTTTCCTTCCATTTTAAATTTTTATATGCGTATTTCAACTTATTTTAGTTTGTTTCTTCTCAAACACTGTAACAGCAACACAACTATGAAGGACAAACAAAAAGTCCTTGGAATTCCTGTCCTTCCTTCAAGAAGAACCCAGCTACTGTTCATGTTACAGACCTTTCCAAGCTAAGCTATGAACAATTTATATTTCTCAGTTCTCACGTCTCCCATTAATTCTTTGAAATTCACTCCCTAGACTATTAATAATCTTTATGCTAAATGCAATGGCTTTTCATCAATCCTAGTTTACATTTGCCCTGTGTCATGTGTCATGACTGATTTCTCCCTCAAACACTCTTCCCGTGGCTTCTGTGACTCAACAGAATCCTGGTTTCCTCTTACTGCCTGAGTGTTCCTTTGGGTTCCTATTTCATTTTTCATCACTGAAATGTTCCCATGCCATGCGTATTTTCCTAGCAGACTTTATTTTTAGAGCAGTTTTAGGTTTACAGCAGTACTGAGAGGAAAATAAGGAGATTTTTTCATATACTTTCTCTCCCTACATGGCCAGAGCCTCTCCTATCATCAACATCCTTCACCAGAATGCCACGTTTGTTACAACCAATGAACCTACATGGTCACATCATTATTATACAATGTCCATAGATTATAGTAGAAATCACTCTTGGTCTTGTATATTCTATGAGTTTGGCCATATTTGTAATGATGTGTATCCACCATCATAGAATTATACCTAATGTTTTCACTGATCTAAAAATTCTCTGTGCTCTGCCTGCTCATCCCTCTCTCCTCCCTTACCTCTAATAATCACTGATCTTTTTACTGTCTTCATAGTTTTTTCTTTTGCAGAATCTCATATAGTTGGAATCATACAGTATGTAGCATTTTCAGATCAGTTTCTTTCATTTAGCAATGTGGATTTAGGGATTCTCCATGTCTTTTTATGGCTTGACAACTCATTTCTTTTTAGTGTTGCAAAATATTCTGTTGTCTAGATATATCACAATTTATCCATTCATCTGCTGAAGAACACCTTAGTTGCTTTCAAGTTTTGGAAATTATGAGCAAAGTTGCTATAAACATTTGTGTGCAGGTTTCTGTGTGGACATGTTTTCAAATCCTTTGAGTAAATACCAAGGAGCATGATTGCTGGATCATATGGTAAGAGTATGTTTAATTTTGTGAGAAACTACCAAACTGTCTTTCAATGTTGCTATACCATTTTACATTCTTACCAGTAAATGAATGAGAGTTCCTGTTGCTCCTCATCCTTGTCAGCATTTGGTGTTGCCAGTGTTCTGGATTTTAGCCATTCTAATAGGTGTGTAGTTATATCTCAGTGTTTTAATATGTATTTCTCTGATGACATACGATGTGGATCTTTTTATTTGCCATCTGTATATCTTCTTTGATAAAGAGTGTGTTAAAGTCTTTGGTCCATTTTTTAATGCAGTTGTTTGTGCTCCTACTGTTGAGTTTTAAGCGTTCTTTGTATAGTTTAGAAAACAGTGCCTTATCAGATATGTCTTTTGCAAATATTTTCTCCTCTTGTGGCTTGTCTTCTCATTCTCTTGATATCATCTTTTGCGGGACATAAGTTTTTAATTTTAGTGAAGTCCAACTTACTAATCTTTCTTTCATGGAAGGTGGCTTTTGTGTTGTATCTAAAAAGTAATTGCCAAACTCAAAGTCATCTAGGTTTTCTCCTATGTTATCTTTTAGAAGTTTTATAGTTTTGCATTTTACATTCAGGTCAGTGATACTTTGGGGATTTGTTTTTTGAAGAGTATAAGGTTTGTGTCTAGCTTCTTTCTGTGTGTGTGTGTGTGTGTGTGTGTGTGTGTGTGTGTGTATGTGTATGTGTGCCCAATTGT
Source organism: Neophocaena asiaeorientalis asiaeorientalis (assembly GCF_003031525.2). Taxonomy (NCBI): domain Eukaryota; kingdom Metazoa; phylum Chordata; class Mammalia; order Artiodactyla; family Phocoenidae; genus Neophocaena; species Neophocaena asiaeorientalis. The sequence goes on from NW_020174428.1 coordinate 5,248, forward strand.
TCCAGTACCATTTGTTGAAAAAAAACTATCTTTGCTCCCTTGTATTGTTTTTACTCCTTTGTCAAAGATCAGCTGACCATATTTGTGTTGGTATATTTCTGGGCTCTGTATTTCGTCCCACTGATCTGTTTTTTCACCAGTACCACACTGTCTTGATTACTGTAGCTTACTCTGCACAAACTACTTAACACAGCATTCACCCTTATGATATCAAAAACACCCATATGCTTATTTATTTATTCAGCTAGTGTACATTGAACACCTACTTTGTGAGAAGTACTGTGTTTGGTACTGGGAATACAATTTGAAAAAAAAGTGATGTGTTCATTAATCCCAATCAAATAAGTATATGAGTAAATTGCCAAATACAATCTGTGATCATTGTTATGTAGGAAAAGTGCACTAGACTCAGTGAATATACCAAAGTTAGAATTGATGTGGGAAGGGTTTTTTTGGGGGACATATATTTGAGATAAGCTCACAAGCAACAGCAGGAATTAACTTATTAAAAGGAAGATAGAATATTGTAGGCAGTGATGGCAGCAGAATAAAAGTCCTGAGGCAGTATATAGGGCTCTTAAAATTTTGGCCATCTATCATAAATTGCAGACTGTTTTGTAATAGCCCTTTAATTTACTTATGGAGGATTATCTTCCCTCCTCTGTAAGGTGTTAGCAGTGTTGTTGAACAAGTTTTCCTTCTTCCCCTTGCTAGGGAATGTATATGTACTCCAAGTTAGGCCAGTCACATGTTCTCTTCTGGAAACATGAATTTTGAACAGATTTTTTTAAATATGAAAATAAAATTGGAGCTCATTCATTCTTGTATGGACACTGATATGAAACTGTTGAATTGATTATACTGTGTAGATTCCAGAGAGAGAATCACTTTTTTCTGTTTTATTTTGCACCTGTTTCCCTGGCCTTCTTGTCAGTTCTGTGAGCTCTCCCATATAGTTTGTGATAATTTATTTTTCTGCTGAAGGTAGCTCAATTCAGTTTCAGTTCTTTACATTGAAAAATCTCTAGTGATATATATAGAGAGAGGAGCATGGAATTTTTGAATGAAAAATTGGTCATTGTGGGTGAAATGAAAGAAAGAAGGAGTGAAACAAGATAAAATTAGGGCATAGGCAAGTATAGGTAATACCCAGTTTTAGACCAGTTTAAGGATTAAGTCTTTATCCTAAGATCACAGGGTTGCCATTATTATAAAATGTGTAAGCAGAAGAGCTACATGATCAGATTCATATTTTTAAAACATAGCTCTAAAAAAAAAAACAAAACTAAAAACCATAGCTCTAGATTCAGTTAGGAAAATACAATGTGAAGAGAAAGAGTAAAGATAAGACCATTTAGGAAACTATCACATTATAATAAAATAAAAGTTGAGAAGGAGAAAGCAGATGGATTTCATAAGTATTTAGATAATAAAGCTGTCAGATCAGTCTCTCATGGTAGCAGAAAGGAGAGGTGAGTATGTAGGAGGAAACCCCTAAATGTCAGAGATGGCTTTCAGGAAAGACTGCATTAAAAGTCTCCGGCTTATAGAACTGGATGTTTAGAAATGCCATTTGTAATGAAACAGGGAATAATGGATGATAATTAGATTTAGGTAAAAGCATATTTTGGGTTAGACATTGAATTTACTAAATTATTAGTGATTTTGAGACATAAAAGAAGTCCAGAAGGCATTAACAATTTGTACCTGAGGCCTGGGAAATAGTTTTGGGGGTCATCTCCAGCCTACACTTTTCTGAGTCCCAGATGCATGTAGCCAACTTCTTATTTGGTATCTCTAATTGGAGGCCTACAATGCACCTCAAACACTATTTGTTAAAAAAAATTAACTATGTTTGCAACCCCTCAAAAAGCACACTCTGTTCCTCTTTCATTGTTGCTCATCAAAGTGAAATTTATTACTATTCACTTAGTTTCCAAACCTAGTAACCTAGGGATTATAATTGTTTGTTCTTTCTTCTACAGTTCCATTTCAAAAACAATCAACAAGATCTCTCTACATTGAAAATTGCTCTCAAATTAAGTTTGATTTTTATATCCTTCTGTCATACCATAATTCTTTGCATTTATTATGCAATTGTGAACATTAAACTTTGCATTTTATCTAGAAGTTGAATATGTTCCAAAGAGTGATATGTGTGCTCCTTTTAATGTCAGTCATTATTTTCTCTGGTTTTACTATTGTTGTTAGGTTGCTATATTTAAATTTAATTAAGCATTTTTTCTCAATCAAGAAGACCATTGAGGTGATACAATTCTATTAGTCTGTGGTGTGAAATCAGAGCAATAAACTTTATTTGGTGTGAGATGAGAAATGATTGAATATGCTTTCTATTCATTAAGTTTCTTTTATTCTTCCTCTCTGATATTTATAAGTGAAGTAAATAATAAAAGGTGTAAGATTTTTTTTTTCCCTGATGTTCTCTGTGAACTTCTGATAAAGTGTTAAAGACAAAAGCTCCTGGACAAGGACAATCTGTTCTCTTTTATGATTCCTAGGATTCAACAATATAATACAGAATTCACTTCTGACATCCCATAGTAAAGTCGGTCTTCATCACAATAAGTCTACTCCTCCTAAATATGTACGTTTCTTTAAAGAATAAGGTAAGGGACAAAATGAGACAAATTACCATATGTTGCTTAATAAAACCTAGGTTTTGAAATAGTTATTTCAAATGCCAACATGGGAAATTCAGAAATTTTGTGACCAAATAAAGTAAAAACTAGTGCATTATTTGAAATATATAAAATCCAGATGATATGTCTTCTACTGTTTCTGAATTAACTAGAATAATAAAAAACAAACAAAAATCTTATTTTTTATGCACTGTTTCTCATTTTTCTCTAAGCAAACAAGCAAAAGGTATTTAGTTCAGTGGATGAATAACATTTTGAAAATTATTTATCCACTGAACTAAATATTTTTAGTTCAACAGCCTTGCATATTGCACCTTTTACAGTGTCTTTCACATGCTAAGTATTTCTTAGATTTGATCCATGAACCACTGCACTTACTTAAAAAAAAAAAAAATCAGACTTCTGATCCCTGCCCGAAACATATTATAACAGAACTTATAGGTACGGAGCCTAAGAATGCATTTAAATAGCGCTGTTTAGTGATGCTAGTAGTCTTTGAGTTTTAGAACTAGTGCTGAGAAGACTAACAAAAAGTTATTTTTTGGTCATTCTGAGAGTAATACATAGAGTAATCAACAAGTAAGAAAAGGAGATATCAAGCTTACATTACTAAGAAGTAAAACTGATAATGATAAAAGCAATATTTTGGACTTGAAATCTAGTGGCCTTCCAAATTTCATGGTGAACATAATTTTTCCAAAGAGAGAAGGAAAACCTAATAGAATATATGTCGGTGTTAAATTTTACGTTTTTTGCCCATTTTTTTCTTTTGCCTTTCCAACATATAATGTAATTTTCATAGCCATAATATAGATGTTTTAAAAGTATTGATTATTATACAATATTCTATATTAATTTCAATCTTCATTTGTATGTGCAAATAGAGTACATTTAAATAAATAAATTTAGAAAGATAGGTCCCGCTCTTGTCATACTGTAGTGAATTGATTTTGACCAACCAAATATTTTAAGAGACTAGATTATATATAATGCAGCATTTTTGCATCCTCACATATAAATTAATCCTCTAATATATATTTTATCATTAAGATTAAAATTTAAATTAAGAAATAGATATTAAGAAGAAAATCTGGTCAGCCTATTTGCTTCATTCTGGGAAAAGAAGTAGCTAATTACCTTTCTATGAAATGTACTGAAGTAGTTAGTGATTTCACCCTTTTTTTGGGTAATTAAACTACTTTAAGAAAATGAGCTATAAAGTGTTTCTTGTTAGTGCATGCCTGTCACTCATATTCTAAGGTTCAGCAAATGGTGACCAGGGGGCTAAATCCAGCATGCTGCCTGTTTTTTGTTTTTTTTTCTGTAAGTCAGGTTTTATTGGATAGCAGACACAACCATTAGTGTATGTATGTTTATGGCTAGTTTCATGATACAACTCCAGAACTGAGTAGTTGTCACAGAGACAGTATGGCCAACAAACCCTAAAATATTTACCATCTGGCTCTTTATAGAAAAGTTTTCCAATCTCTGTGGGGTATATCTAGAGTATTGAACAACTGAAGCAGACCAATTTTTATTTCTTCCTATTATGACACATGTATATTCAGTAATAACTGTGAAATGAACTGAAAATAATGGCTAGAAAGTAAATGCAGGCAGTGAAGTCTTTGTTTTGTTTTACTTTATTTTTATATTCATGCCAGTAGAAAAATAAGTAAAAAATTTTTAAAGTAAACAATGAAATAATATATCATAACACACAAAAAAGGAAAGAGTACTACTTTACTTTTCCATTCAATTAATTTATTTTAAAGTGGGAAAATATCTACCTACAATCAGTCCATCACAGCCATCAACAACAGCTTCACAATAATTCATAAGTGAATTTTAACAAAACTGGAATATCTCTGAAAGATATATTTTAGGCAAATAGCAAATTGTACCACTGATGCATGTTTTCTTAGTTTCACCAAACACAGAGGGTAAAAAGAAGTAGAAATTTAAATGTTAAAGAAATTACTAAAATAATCTTTAGCAAAGGAAAATATTGCACCCACAGTTTCCACTCACTGCTTTAAATTTTAAACACATGTAAAACCGCCATGTGGACTCAGAATAAAAATTAAGTAACACAAATTTTGTTTCTTTGTCTTTACAATCACTGTGCGATCATTGTTTACTTCTAATCTATTATTTAAACACTGGAATACCACAGGAGCTGGAGACACACTGTGCCCAAAGCAAGACTGAATGATTTTGAACTGCTATGAATTTGTTCTTGAATGAGTGTGCTATTCTTCTAGGTAGAATACAAAGTTTTTTTAAAGTATAAGTAATAAAAATGTGTTAGTTTTAAGGTTATATATATTTTGAAACTCAAGAGTAACGTTAGCAATTATGTAGCAGTTATTTAAGTTCTGTACACACTGCACCTTCTCATCACCTACACTGCTGTAGACAGCCCCTGTCTCCTATCACCCTGTCTATTCTCTGTTGAATCTTTGCAAGTGTCTGTATTTTCTTACCATTTTCCTTTTTAGCTCTTTAATATTTATTTTTCTTTACCTATAAAATGAATAAATCTGCCATAAATCCTAAATGTTCTTCCTTTTCATTCCATGTCCTTTCCTTTTCCACTTCCTTTTCAAATTTCAAGCCCCAACACGTGTCATTTCATTTATTGGTCCTTTATCAACCTTCACAGGCAGAACTAGCAGCTTTCTCCTTGTTCCTCCAACACTTCATTCATACTGCAAACATACTAGTTGTCATATTAAGACCATTCTCTCTCTCTCTTTCTCTCTTTTTGCCTTCTGAGGCTAGATAATGTGCTATGAGCAAATGATCTTCACCAGAGCCAATGCAGTGCTCAGACTATAAATAGGCACTTGGGAAAATTTCTGGAGATAAATGGAATCAATCTGTGAAAAGATTGCAAGTGGATGTTATGGTGGCAACTATACCTCTGTAATTTGCAGTATTGAGTCTTTAATTTTATAGCAATAGAAATTGCTACATATTTGAAAAGATAATGTACCTCTTGAATTCTGTTTGAAGAATAAGAAACAACACAAATCCCAAAAAACAAATAAAAGAAATTTCTTAGCTTCTTATTCTAATTCAGTACTCCCAAATTTTCTTATTTTACCAGATGAGAAACTTGTGTTAAAACTTTTGCCATGGGCTTCCCTGGTGGCGCAGTGGTTGAGAGTCCGCCTGCCGATGCACGGGACGCGGGTTCGTGCCCCGGGCTGGGAGGATCCCACATGCCGCGGAGCAGCTGGGCTTGTGAGCCAGGGCCGCTGAGTCTGCGCGCCCGAAGCCTGTGCTCCGCAACGGGAGAGGCCACGGCAGTGAGAGGCCCGCTTACCGCAAAAAAAAAAAAAAAAGAGGAAAAAAAGAATACAATACCGTTTATATTGACACCCCCCAAAATGCATACTTTAGTATAAATCTTATCTGATGCTTGTTGTGTCTCTTCAAATTGTGGGTTTTTTTTTTTTTTTTTTTTTACCATTTTGGTATGCCTTATAATTCTTTCTTGATGGCCTGACATGATGTGCTGGGTAAAAGGAGCTGCTGCAGACAGGCCTTTCATAATGTGGTAGTAAGATGTGGAGGGAGGGGAAACATTCTATAGTCCTATAATTAAATCTCAGTTTTTACTTAAGCCTAAACCTCTGGACTGTGAACATCACAAATATTTTCAAATTTTTTTCCCCTTCCTCCGTAGGTGGGAAAGGATGGCTAGAATAGTCCGGAGTTGGGTATTTCCTTTCCCCAGATCAGTTAGCCTATTGGGTTAGGCTTTGGTTAACTAGTTTCCCCTGAGAGCAGTCCTTGTTAAGAACAGCTGTGCTCTGGCATTTTTCAAAATGGTTCCTTTCCCCTCCACTGCTGAAAGCCTGAGGGAATTTTTCTCTGACATTTACTGTGGAGTCAGTTGAAGCTGTAAGAGGTGAATCTCACAATATTATAGGGGTTCCCCCTGTTAATTGGGTATCCCAGAGTTTTTAATCTCAGAGGTACCTACGCTGAATCTCCAGCAATTACAGTTCAGGTTTTCCTAACCCGGCATGGGTTCCCGTGGTGGTTTCCTCTCAGGTAAGTCATGATTTTCCGTATTTGTCTGTCTGCCCGTCTCACCAATCTTGGGAGCAGCAGTTTGCCCTGTGTTCAAACCTTTCTAGTGGATCCAAGAGTTGTTGATTTTTCAGTTTGTTCAGCTTTTTACTTGTTAGGAGAGAGTGGCAGCTTTCAGGCTCCTTACATGTGGAAACAAAAAATGGAAGTTTAATTTCTTCTTGAGATGTTAATATGTATAACTTAGGAAAAGGGAATTTAGCTACAGTATATGTTAGTTATAACAGCCATTAAGTAATAATGACAGCAGCCATTATTTAGTGAGCACTATTTTAAGCCAGGCACTGTGGTAAGTGCTTTCCCTGGGGTTTCCTATTAATAGAAACAGTGATACACCTGCTCTGAAAGTTCTCTTGTTTGAGGTTAAAGTGAATAAACTTACTTTTAATACAATTTTGCAGTATTGTAATAAGAAATCATAAAACAAAATTTTAATTTCATTAATAAGGGAGCAACCGTCTTGTAGAGAGAGTTACACATAGTTTTTCTGAAAGTGTCAAACTTGTTCCAAGTCATTTCATTTAAAGTAGATTGTTCAACATTAAAACCTTGATAACTAGCTCATGGCAATGCATTTATCATACTATGTTCTTATTAAAAATATTTTCCTAGCAAGATTAATGTGTCACTTAGACGATAAATCAGAATCAATCTTTGCCCTCAAACCTAATACACCTCTCCATAAAGTAGAATGTAATTGGAAAATACTTACCACTATGGAAAAAACAAACAAATAAACAACAAAAACAAATATCTCCTAGAACACTTGCTTCTGACCACGTTTTGTTAAATACTGCTTAACAATCTTTGCAAATATAAGCTTTGATAATATACCATGGTGTTTTCCTAATGAAAGTGATTTTTTTTCAGTGTCAAACTGCAAATCATATATTTAACTCAGATCACATGCATTCTGTTGATAAAAATATCTGTGTTCATAAAAGTTAGCAATCTTGGGGGAAGAGAATTCATAGAACTATTTCTATACTTGCTTTCTTTATGCATTAATATTTACATACATTATGGAGCTTACATAAATGATCCCAATAATTTGCAGTAATATAAAAAGCTCAGTATACTTCATTGGGTAATATATGCCTGTGGAAATAATTTTCTGAGGCCTAAAATGATATAGTTCATTGGTGTCCAAAAGCAAATGTTTCTTTGTCTTTTACTCCTTTCATATAAATAAAATGTGTTTAATATAAAAATAATCAACACTTAAATGTAACAGTGTTTTAAATCTATAAACTTTTATGTTGTTCTGTGCCATGTTATTGTCCCTAATCACCACCCCTCTAACATTAATCAAAAATACTGCTCAAAATATGTTAGAAGAAAAAAAGATGGAAAATATGAAGATAATAGACAAAAATAGCTAATAACTCCCTCCCCCTGCCCAAAAAGCCAGCAGTGACCAAAATAAATAAGAATGTTGTGACTTATCTTCTTTTCAGTTATTCTTAATAAAACAAACAACTGGCTACTTTATGTGCTTTGCAAATGGTTCAGTAGTGGCTCACATACAGAGCAGATGTATATCACTAGGACACAGGTCTATACACTGATTCTTATTTGCCTGCAGTCCTCAAGTCAAATTTCCTTTAAGGAAATAAGTATCTTAGAATTAAACTTTTACATGCACACAGAGATACACGCTAGTTTTCATTATCCTGTATTTCAACATTGCCAGATATTTTGCTAAAACAATTAGAAAGAACACTTTGTTGAAATAAGTAGAGATTTAAAAAAAACACTTCTACAGAGTGAGTGTCCACCTGCACAAACATATGCATTTTTTAATATTTTTGTCCATCTCTGTGCATGTTGTAATTTTCTACATCTAAAATCTCTTCACATTGGAATTTTCAAAACATGCAAACCACCTCTTTGTGCCTGGAAGCTTGTTGCTGATCTTCTAGCTTCATGTCTTTTTCATTCCTCACCCCAATCACAATCAAATTCTTCATTCAGTTCCGTGATTGGCTTGAGAACAATTTGGATTGAAATCAGACGAGCAACACAGATGGTATCTAATATTGCATCTCAGTTTTTGGCTTGACTGTGTAAGCTGCTTACTCAGTGGTAGAGGAGAAGGGGAAAACTGCTGACAAATGACACTATTAGGACCATCACAACCAAGCTAGACTGGCACCAGTAGAGTGCTCAACAATCTGTTTTACATCTCTGTGTTTCTAAGTCCATATTATTAAACAAAGGTGTCCTTTTTACACGTAACATAACACCTGGGACAGGAGCCACTTTTTACTCTTGAGACGGCTTACTAAGCAGAATGACTTTTCAGGATATTTATATCGAAAGAGAGGCTGCCTTCAAAATATGGAGATTAACTCTATGTTGTAGTAATTATTAACTTCTATTAAATCTCATTTTCTCATTTAAATCTATAATATACATTTATTTGACATATTTTGAAGGCAAAAACTTTGTTATATTTAATTGTAGACTCATGCAAGCTAAGGGTGGACATATAATATCAATAGTTGACTATTGATTTTTAATAGTTATGCATTATGATTCACCATGGATATCATTTTGAGAAAATGATAGGCATTTCAAAAGGGTATTTCTTTCAAATAAATTATAAGTAGAGTATCTCTTTTCTTTTTATGAGATTAATGTATATGTAATGCAGAATAGTTTTTTTAAATCAAAAGTACAAAAAAGAAAATACAAGTCAAACATATTTCAATCACACAAAGATGAGTGTTAATTTACTGATACAGTTCCTTTTGTTTTCTTTGCCTATTTCTTAATATGTATGACATATAATGACACTGTTTGTTTAGGAATATTATCTCTATTTTTATTTGTAAGATAAGTTGGAAGGTGAGAGAAATTGGTTGTGAAAATGTAGCAATTTATACATAATATAATAATGGTTGCAACCAGAGTTATGAGAGTCTGAAAATAAATGACCAAATGACTAAAAAGTCAACACTTGTGTTTATCATTTACTAAGAAAATTTTCATATTCATCTCATCTGATTTTGATAGGAACTCTCTGACATACGCATCAAATTTTTCACGTTTAATTTGAGAAACCTCTTTTCTGAAAAGATAAAGAAATTATTCAAGTTGATGTATTCCATAAATAATGAAGTCAGAACATGATGTTGCTTTTTCCAAATCCAAATACTATGTGCTTTCTCTACACCTTTGTGTAAAAGAAATGAGTACACTATGTGAATTTTGAAAAATATATCAGCAAAATAAGCTAACTGGTTAAATGCTTTAGGGAGTGCATTAAAGAAAACAATTAAATGTCTCTAATTTTGTGTCTGGAAATTGTACCGTTGGTTGGAATGACTGAAGATAATGAGCTTCTTTCAGTTTTGTAGGTACAATCCAGATTTGATTACTTTCTATTCCACTGAAGTGATTCTACTAATTTTCCTGAAGCTAGGTTATTATAATGGCTTGTAATATTTTTCTGTCTTAGCCAATGAACAATCAGCATAAGTTGCTTTAATGAGCCATTTTTCAAAATGAAAATGATGAAAACAAATTGATCAGTTTGCCACAAAAAATTTAGTCTTCTTAAGTGCTGAATTTAAATGTCTTCTATTAGATATTGGAAATTATATAAAAACTTGATAATACCTGATGCCTCTGTTTCAATATATCTTGAAGCTAAAGTTTGATTTTTCCCTCCTCATTAACATTTTAATATTATTTTAAAGAAATATTTCAGAGCAAGTTTTCAGTGGCATATGAAATAAAACTTCATTCTCACACAGAAGCTAATATTGTCTGGAACATCTGTCCCTTTTAATAGTTTTTCCATTTACTTATTTCATTAATACTCTTTTCGTATAATTACAAAGTGAATAATTGGAACAATTATTTGTATAATAGATAAGATTCCCTTTTGTATGAGCAATGTATACATTTTATTTTAAAATATGTATTTAGAAAATAGAATTAGAGAATTATATAAGTGGTAATTATCAAAATTAAAATATCTTTATAAATTTATTCTCAAAGGTTTTATTTTCATGAAGCCAAAGGAAGGAATAAGACATTTTTAAATTAAAAATTATTAAGAGAAATTCCCAGCAAGGGATTCTGCGGATACTGACTTACATAAGATGTTCAACATCATACTCATCAAGTACAGGTTTCCCCTGCTTTCCAAAAGTAGGGCATTCCTGTGAAAACTTTTATAAGCCAAAATAGTGTAAAACAAAGAAACAATAACTTTTATTATAAAAGTGAAAATCCTCTTGGATTTCTTGCAGTTAGCGAAAACAGGTACTAATGTAGATCTTTTGTGAAAAGCATAGTGCTTATGTAAAGTGAACCTTCAAAAAGTGGGGGATACCTGTACTTGCAAATTAAAACATCAAAGAGATATGACTGCACACTTATTAGAATGGCTAAAATTGACATCACCAGATGTTGGTGATGTGGGGCAATAGAAATTTTCATTCATTTCTGGTGGTAATGCAAAATGGTACAGCCACTCTGGAAGACTGCCAATTTCTACAAAACTAAGTATGCTCTTACCATAAGAACCAAAAATTGTGCTCCTTGGTATTTACAAAAAGGAACCGAACACTTATGTCCACACAAAAACCTGCACATGAATGTTTACAGTATGTTTACTTATAATTGTCAAAACTTGACAGCAATTAGGATGTCCTTTAATAGGTGAGTAGATACATAAACTGAGGTACATCCATACAATGGAATATTATTTAGTGATAAAAAAAATAAGCTATGAAGCTACAAAAAGACATGGAAGAACTTTAAATGCTAAGTGAAAGAAGCCAGTCTGAAAAGGCTACATACTATATGTTTCCAACTGTATGATATTCTGGGAAAGGCAAAAGTATGGAGACAGTTTAAAGATCAGTGGTTGATAGGAACACAGTGGAAGGGATAGAGGGATGAATAGGTGGAGCATGGGGGATTTGGGGGCACTGAAACTACTCTATATGATACTAAAATTGTGTATACATATCATTACACATATATCAAAACCCATAGAATGTACAACACCAAGAGTGAACCCTAATATAGACTATGGACTTTAATTAATAATAACTGGCTTATCAATTGTAACAAATGTCTAACTAATGCAAGATGTTGCTAATAATATGGGAAAATGTGTGTGGGGTTGGTGGTAGGAGGATATATGGAAATTTTGTGTGATTTCTGCTTAATTTTTCTGTAAACCTAAGACTGTTCTAAAATAAATTCTATAAGAAAAATTAGGGGAAACATCATTTTAGGTTAGAGTTAGACTATAAATTCAGTGATCTAGACATATTGTAAAGTTTTTCTTGATATTCCACATCATGTTTCAACAACCTTTGATTGCCCCTGTTTTTCTATTTTTTAAGTTGAAATATAGTTGATTTACAATATTTCAGGTATACAGCAAAGTGATTCAGTTGGACATTTTTTTTTTTTTTTTTACAAA
>NW_020174428.1:17493-110788 GCF_003031525.2 Neophocaena asiaeorientalis asiaeorientalis
GCGCGATCTTCCCGGACTGGGGCATGAACCCGTGTCGCCTGCATCGGCAGGCGGACTCTCAACCACTGCACCACCAGGGAAGCCCCAGTTGGACTTTCAACCTACACAACTGTAAGCTAACAAATTTGTTTTGTTTTATGTTACTACGTTTAAATATATACATTTATGTATTCATTTTCAGATTATTTTCCATTATAGGTTACTATAAGATATTGAATACAGTTCCCTGGGCTATACAGTAGGTCCTTGTAGTTTATCTGTTTTATATATAGTAGTGTGTATCTGTTAATCCCAATTCCTAATTTATCCCTCCCCCATCCCTTCCCTTTTAGTAACCATAAATTTGTTTTCTATGCCGTGAGTCTATTTCTGTTTTATAAATAAGTTCATTTGTGTCTTTTTTCTTAGATTCCACATATAAGTGATATTATATGATATTTGTCTTTCTCTGTCTGACTTCACTTAGTATGATAATCTCTAGGTCCATCTATGTTGCTGCAAATGTCATTATTTCATTCTTTTTAATGGCTGAGTAATATTCCATTATAATATATATGTATATATATTCCATTTTATATATATATATATATACTACTTCTTTATCCATTCATCTATCAACAGGCATTTTGTTTGCTTCCATGCCTTTGGCTATTGTAAACAGTGCTGCAGTGAACATTGGGGTGCATCTTTTTGAATTAGAGTTTTTGTCTTTTCCAGATATATGCCCAGGAATGGGATTGATGGATCATGTGGTAACTTTACTTTTATTTTTTAAGGAACCTCCATATTGTTCTCCATAGTGGCTGCACCAATTAACATTCTCACCAACAGTGTAGGAGGGTTCTCTTTTCTCCACACCCTATCCAGCATTTATTATTTGTAGACTTTTTGGTGATAGTCATTCTGACAAGTAGAAGATGATACCTCATTGAAGTTTTGATTTGCATTTTTCTAGTAATTAGTGATGTTGAATATCTTTTCATGTGACTGTTGGGCATCTCTATATCTTCTTTGTAAAAATGCCTATTTGGGTCTTCTACCCATTTTTTTTTTCTGCTGTTTGTTTTTCTGTTATTGAGCTGTTAGGAACTATTTCTATATTTTGGAAATTAAATCCTTGTTAGTCACATCATTTGCAAATATGTTCTCTTATTCTGTATGCTGTCTTTTCATTTTGTTTATGGTTTCCTTTGCTGTGCAAAGATTTTAAGTGTAATTAGGTCCCAGTGGGTTTTTTTTTTTTTTTTTTCTTTTGGCTTTGCAGTGCGGCATGTGGGATCTCAGTTCCCCATCCAGGGATTGAACCTGTGTCCCCTGCGGTGGAAGTGTGGCGTCCTAACACTGGACCGCCAGGGAAGTCCCCCCATTGGTTTATTTTCACTTTTGTTTACATTACTCTAGGAGGCAGATCCAAAAGGATATTGCTGTGATTTATGTCAAAGAGTGTGCTGCCTATGTTTTCCTCCAGGAGTTATATAGTATCTGGTGTTACATTTACCTCTTTAATCCATTTTGAATTTATTATTGTATATGGTGTGATAAAATGTTCTAATCTTATTCTTTAACATGTTTTCCGAGCACCATTTATTGAAGAGACTGTCTTTTCTCCATTGTATAGTCTTGCCTCCCTTGTTATAGAGTAATGTGCATGGGTTCACTTCTGGGCTTTCTACCCTGTTCCATTGATCTATGTGTCTGTTTTTGTGCCAGTACTATGCTGTTTTGATTACTGTAGCTTTGTAGTATTGTCTGAATTCAGGGAGCCTGATTCCTCCAGCTCTATTCTTCTTTCTCAAGATAGTTTTGGCTATTCAGGGTCTTTTGTGTTTCCATACAAATTTAAAAAAAATTTGTTCTAGTTCTGTGGAAAATGCCATTGATAATTTTATAGGGATTGCATTGAATCTCCTTGGGTAGTATGGTCATCTTAACAATATTGATTTTTCCAATTCAAGAATATGGTATATCTTTTCATCTGTTTGTTTCATCTTCAATTTCTTTTATAAACATCTTACAGTTTCCAGAGTACAGGTCTTTTGCCCCCTTAGGTAGGTTTATTCCTAAGTATTTTGTTCAGTTTCATGTGATGGTAAATGGGATTGTTTCCTTAATTTCTCTTTCTGATATTTTGTTGTTAGTGTATAGAAATGCAACAGATTTCTGTATATTCATTTTGTATCCTGCACCTTTACCAAATTAATTATGAGTTCTAGTAGTTTTCTGGTGGCATCATTAGGATTTTCTATGTATAGTATCATGTCATCTACAAACAGTGACAGTTTTATTTCTGCCTCTCCAATTTTTATTCCTTTTATTTATTTTTCTCCTCTGATTGCTGTGGCTAGGGCTTCCAAAATTATATTTAATAGAAGTGGTGAGAGTGGGCATCCTTGTCTTGTTCCTGATCTTAGTGGGAATGATTTTAGCCTTTCACTATTAGCTGTGCGTTTGTCATATACAGCCTTTATTATGTTGAGATTTGTTCCCTTCATGCCCACTTTCTGGAGAGATTTTATTTTAATCATAAATGGATGTTGAATTTTATTGAAAGTTTTTCTGCATCAATTGAGATGATCATATGTTTCTCATTCTTCAATTTGTTGATGTGGTGTATCACACTGATTGATTTGCCAATACTGAATAATCCTTACAGCCCTGGGATAAATCTCACTTGATCATGGTATATGATCCTTTTAATATATTTTGGATTTGGTTTGCTAGTATTTTGTTGAGGATTTTTGCATCTATGTTGATCAGTGGTATTGACCTGTAATTTTCTTTTTTTGTAATATCTTTGCCTAGTTTTGGTATATAGTTGATGGCAGCTGCATAGAATGAGTTCAGAAGTGTTCCTTTCCCTGAAATTTTTTGGAGTAGTTTCAGAAGGATAGCTGTTATCTCTTCATTAAATGTTTGGTAGAATTCACCTGTGAAGTCTTCTGGTCCTGGACTTTTGTTTTTTGGGAGTTTTTAAATTACTGATTCAATTTCAGTATTGGTAATTCATATTTTCTATTTCTTCCTGATTCAGTCTTGTGAGATTGTACCTTTCAAGAATTTGTCAGTTTCTTCTAGGTTGTCCATTTTATTGGCATATAGTTGCTCACAACCGTCACTTATGATTCTTTGTATTTCTGTGCAGTCAGTTGTAACTTCTTTTTCATTTCTGATTTTATTGATTTGGGCCATCTCCCTTTTTTTTCTTGATGAATCTGGCTAAAGGTTTATCAATTTTCTTTATCTCAAAAAAACAGCTTTTGGTTTCATCCATCTTTTCTACTGTTTTTTTTTTTTTTAGTCTCTAATTCATTTATTTCTGTTCTGAGCTTTATGATTTTTTCTTCTACTAACTTTGGGTTTTGTTTGTTCTTATTTCTCTAGTTGCTTTAGATATAAGGTTAGGCTGGTTTTTTGAGATTTTTCTTGTTTCCTGAGGTAAACTTGTATTGCTATAAACTTCCCTCTTATAATTGATTTTGCTGCATCCCATAAGTTTTGGAGTGTCGTGGTTTTGTTTTCATTTGTCTCTAGGTATTTTTTGATTTCCTCTTTGATTTCTTCAGTGATACATTGGTTGTTTAGTAGCATATTGTTTAGTGTCCATATGTTTGTGTTTTTTGCAGTTTTTTTTTTTTGTTGTTGTTGATTTCAATACTTATGGCATTGCAGTCAGAAAAGATGATTGATACGATTTCAATTTTTTAAATTTACCGAGGCTTGTTTTATGGACTAGCATGTGACCTATCCTGGAGAATGTTCCATGTACACTTAAAAGAATGTGTATCTGCTGCTTTCATATGGAACACTCTATATAAATCAATTAAGTGCATCTGGTCTAATGTGTTATTAAAGGCCTGTGTTTCCTAGTTGATTTTCTGTCATGGTGATATGTCTATTGATGTACTTATGGTGTTAAAGTTCCCCATTATTATTTGTGTTATTGTCAATTTCTCCTTTTATGTCTGTTAATATTTGCCTTATATATTGTTGCACCCCTATGTTGGGTGCATATATATTTACAATCATTATGTCTTCTTCTTGGATTGATCCTTGATCATTAAGTAGTGTCCTTCTTTGTCTCTTGTAACAGTCTTTATTTTAAAGTCTATTTTGTCCAATATAAATATTGCTACTCTGGCTTTCTTTTGATTTCCATTTGCATGGAATATCTTTTTCCATCCCCTCACTTTCAGTTTGTATGTGTCTCTAGAACTGAAGTGAATCTCTTGTAGGCAGCCTATAAATGGTCTTGTTTTTGTATCCATTCAGCCAGTATATGTCTTTTGGGTGGAGCATTTAATTTAGTCCATTTACATTTAAGGTAATTGTCGACATGTATGTTCTTATTACCATTTTGTTAATTGTTTTGGATTTGATTTTTTAGGCCTTTTTTCCCTTTGTTTCTTTTGTTCTCTTGTGATTTGATGACTATTTTTGGTAATGTTTGTATTCCTTTTTCTTTTTTGTGTGTATATCTATTATAGATTTTTGTTTTGCAGTTACCATGAGATTTTTGTATAGCAATCTTAATATATATGAATATTTTAAGTTGCTGATCTCTTAATTTCAAATGTGTCTTAATACTATGCATTTATATTCCCCTCCCCTCATAATTACTATTTTTTGTATCATATTTTACATCTAATTGTTTTGTGTATCACATCTGCTTATTGTGGATATAGATGCTTTTCTACTTTTGTCTTTTAACTTCCTTAATAGCCTTTTCTAACTCTTTGCTAAAAACTTCTAACTTCTTGCTCTGTGCCCCCATTCTTTTCCTGAGTTCTTTGATCATCTTTACAATCATGACTGAACTCTTTCTCGGGTAGATTGCCTATTTCCGTGTCATTCAGTTCTTTTTTCCAGGGTTTTATCTTGTTCCTTCATCTGGAACATAATTCCTCTGCCACCTCATTTTGTCTAAGTTGCTATTTTTATTTTTATGTATGTGTTAGGTTAACTATGTTTTTTGACCTTGGAGAAGTGGTTCTCTGTAGGAGGTGTCTTATGCATTCCAGCAGTGCACTCCCCTTGGTTACCTAAGCTATATGCTCTTGGGATTCCCTGCAACAGGGCTGTGTGAGTCCTCCTTCTGTTTGGGCAGGCTGACTATGTGGGCAGTCTGGTAGATTTGGTTGGCCCCTAGTCTGTTTGGTTGCCAGGCCCTACCTTGTGCAGATGCTGCTGTTTAGCAGAACCTGCTCACAAGACAGCTGGTTTCAGACTCCCAGGGGGCCCCAGGGCTGGCTCACTGGTGGTTGAAATCAGGGTCCTGAAGACTCTGGTGCTGTTGCCCTCCCACTGGTGTGTGAAGTCTGATGCTGGGGTTAGTGCCAGACTACTGGCAGGCAATAGTGTTTCGTGGAGTCTGGCTTCAGGTCCAAGGGATCCCAGAGCTCATTTTAGGTCACTGTTGCAGGGGAGGGCCTGTTCCTGACACAGTTAGGTAGGTATTGGCCTGCTAGTGGGCAGTGTCAGGACCCTGCTTGTCCCAGGTTAGGTCTGGCCTGCTGTAGGCATTCTGGACCCCAGGCTGTGAGACTGTGGTTTTTTTATGTCTGATGTCTGTCCCCTGGTGGGTGAGGCTGGTCTAGGGGCTTGTGCAGGCTTCCTTGAGGGAGTGGCTAGTGCCTGTCCCTTGGTGGGTGGAACTGTTTCTTGGCCTTCTGGTGGGCAGGGCTGTGTGAAGCGGCATGTCTTGAGGCAGCTGTGGGCTCAGGAAGACTTTAGGCAGCCTGTCTGCTGATGGGTGGGGCTGTGTCCCCACCCAGTTAGTTGGTTGGCCTGAGGTATCCTAGCACTGGTGCCTACATGCTCCTTTGTGGGGCCAGGTCTTGGTGCTAATGAGCCAATATAGCAGCTGCCAGGAGTGTTCATGCATTTGAGTGTTCCCCACTATGTCTGCCACCAGTATGTATGTCCCTAGGGTGAGCCATAGCAACCCCCTGCCTCTCCAGGTGACTCTCCAAGACCAGCAGGTAGTCTGGCCCAAACTCCTATCAAATTACTGCTCTTGACCTGGGTCCTGGTGCCTGTGAGATTTTGTGTATACCCTTTATGAGTGAAGTCTCTATTTCCCCCAGTTCTTTGGGGCTCTTGCAGTTAAGCCCCCGGCCTTCAAAGCCAAATGCTCTGAGGGTTTCTCTTCCCAGTGCTAGACCCCTGAGCTGGGGAGCCTGACGTGGGGCTCAGAATTCTTACTCCTGTGGGAGAACCTCTGCAATATAATTATTCTCAAGTTTGTTGGTCACCCACTCTGCAGGGTATGAGATTTGATTATATCATGAGCCCCCTCCCCCGTGAGTCCTTCTTTATGTCTTTAGTTGTAGAACCTGATAGGTTCCATTTTTTTTTTTTCATTGTTTGTTTTTCTGCAGAGAGTTGTGATTTTGGTGTGCTCATGAGAAGAGGTGAGCTCAGGGCCTCTCTACTGTCATCTTGGCCCCACCTCCTCTACCCCTGTTTTTCCTATTAGCAAAACTCCTAGAGAGAGTTATCAATATTCATTATCTCCATTCTTCTTCTATTTTTCCCTTTAACCCATTTCATTCTAACACTTAACCAACCCTTTTCAAAATCTTTATTAATTATATACTGAAAAATACATTGATCAATTTTCAGATCTCATCGGAAATATTTGACACAGAGCAGCATTCCTGATTCCTTGAAATGTTTTCCTTACTTGCCTCCAACAAACTTCTGTTTTTCTTCCTTCCTCACTAGAGTGATCTTCTTAGTCCCATTCACTGGTGCTTCTTCATTTCTTTGACCACTGAAGGTTAAGAGCACATTGGAGCTCTTAATACAGCTAATTCATCCAAATTTTTACTTAACATTTTCAACCTTACCATGTCTTACTTCAAGACTACTGAATTTGCCATTTCATCTTCTTAAGCCTGTCTTCTCGCTAACTACAAAGCTCACTACTTTATCTTCTTCAAGTGTTTGCTTGAATTACAGTGATTCTGCAACCTCCCTAATTCCCCCTATAGCATCTCAATTGCATCTGGAATAAGTCTACTTTTCACCATGTGAAATTACTAACTCAATCATTTTCCTACATATATATGTATTTATGTATGTGTATGTATAATGTGTGTGTGTGTGTGTTCAGTTTGTCACCAAGTCCTAGAATTTAAGCTGCATGAAGGCAAGTATTTTTGCCTGTGCAATTTGTTATCACTGACACCTGGTGCAGTGATGGTTTATATTAGATACTCAATAATTAAATATTTAACAAATAGTTGTAAAATCCAAAGGTCTAGAAATTATTATAAGTTAGAAATAACAATATAGTGTAATACTATATTTAATGAAAGCAAACATTTCTGGAAACATTTAGCTAAATGTGTATATTTACTTATTCCTGGGCAACAAATCACCTCAAAATGTAGTGGGTTAAACTAGGGGTCAGCAACTTTTTTCTGTAAATGGCCAGATGGCAATTATTTTAGGCTTTTCAGATCATAACGTCTCTACTGCAACTAGTTGACTCTACTGTTATAGTGAGAATGCAGTTGTAGACAATGTATAAACAAATGGATGTGGCTGTGTTCTAATAAAATTTCATTTACAAAAACAGGGGCCAACCTGTGGGCCCTAGTTTTCCAAGCCTTAAAACAACAATCATTAATATCACTCATGAGTCTGTGGGTCAGGTGGTTGGCTCTGCCCATCTAGGCCAGGCTTGGCTGATACCAGTTTTTTATGTGTCTGAGATCCATTGGCAGGTTACCTGAGCTGACTGTCTAATCTGGCCTCACTCATGTGCCTGGTGTTTGGCTGTGAGCTGAGGCAATATGAGTAACTGGACCAAGTATCTTCCATCTTCCAAAAGGCTAGGCTGGAAATGTTCATGCGGAGGATTGGCAGTGATCCAGGGAAGAGAGTGGGAGCAAGGAAGGCCTCTTGAGACCACATTTGACCAAAGAAAGTCACAAGGCCATTCCAAATTTAATGACTAGCCTATTAGATTTTTATTCTTGTTGGAGGAGCAGCAGAGTAAAACAGCAAAGAGGTACGGATACACAGAAGTGAAAAATGACATTCTTTTTGCAAGCAATCTACCATTACATGAATTTCATATTTTAAGCCAAACAAACTATTCCTATGAAATGGTTCATTATTAGAAATGTTCTGTCAGTGTCAAGTAAATAAATATGAACCCAAGATCTTTTTCTACTTAAAACAGTTACCATTGTCCTAGCTTAGAGCATTGTTTGAATCTGATGAATATTTATCTTTGCCAATACCTGTAGTTATCTCTTTACTGATTTAATCATACTTGCCCTATTCTGACTGTTATTTGAGCAGAACCATCTGGACCTGTACTGTGACTTTCAATTTGTCATTTCAGCTAATGATTGTTAGGATTTCTGTTTTATTATTTACATTATGATATCTGAAACCCTTCTTGTATCAAGTATGTTAGTTAATTATCTTATTTTGCTAGAAAATGCTGAAATTTCAACTCTTGAAAATAGATAATTCTAGATTTTAATCTCTAGTGTTAAATATCACCATGATGCCTTTTATTTTGGTGGTACCCTAGAGGTAGTGATTCAGTCAAATATTATATTACCTGCTTATCTCTGTTTGCTTCACCAGGCTGTTTGGAAAATGAAAGCAGATGGACCTGGCCAGAAATGTAGTTCATAAATGCATTTACTTGCTCATTAAAGTTTGTAACAGATCTAAACGGGTAGTGAAGAAAGGACTTGTTTTTTATGGTAGAAATTAATTTTCTTCATACACAGCCTTATCCCCAAAGTGAAGAATATACTCTCTAAAGTTATTTTCAGAGTAATTTACTCTTCATAAATAGTTTAAAACTAATAAAAAGGTAGCATATGTTCTAATAAATTTACATTTTAATCATAGGGAAAATCACTAAATATTATTTTTAAATGAAAGATATTAATCTAATTAATAGAAAGATATCCAGCTATATTCACTCAAGGCACATTTATATTAAGAGAAATGGAATTAAGGTGAAATGGAATTAGAAATTAATTATGCAAGTAATTCCAACTTATCAAGGCAATTTTTTTCTCAATAATCTAAATATTTTGAGTAACTTATTTTGAAAACTGTCACATTTCTCCTTATGATTTTGAGTTAAATTGACATTTCTTTCAATTTAGTGAATTGATATACGTTTGAGATACACTTTGGTATATTGTCTAAGTGTCTTCAGCTTGAATGGTGAATGATGAATATTACAGTTATTTATAGAAACGTGAAATTAATTTACTCTGCAAACATTTCTGGTTCAAGGAAGCCATTGTAGGGAGAGAATGATTAGAACTGAATGTACTATTAAAAAATTCACATTAAATATGTATTTTCCATTAAAAAAAAGTTTGTGAATTTAATTCTGAAAGCATGTATGACTTAGAATTTTCCTCAAAGTTTCTTTTATATAAATGCATCATTAGTAACATCAGAAACTTATTAAGAAATTTTCTCTAGGAATAAATGGTTAAAAATTCTTGAGAACATAAATTCCCCAATTATTCTTTACTCAGGAACAGTGGCTTTAGCTTCAAAAGGCCTCAAGCGCTATGTTCACATATATACAGGCACATGCACACACACATACAAACCACACATACATATAAACCACACACACACATACCCACACACCAAGATAACAAAACCTGGCATATATTGTATGTTACTTTCACAGTTTTGAATTTGAAAGAATAGAGTTCCTAAGGCTGCAGTTTTAATTCTAGTATTTTTAAGGCTGCAGTTTTAATTCTAGTATTTTTAGTTTCTCACCCTATGTAAAATGAAAATATGTCTTTATTGAAAGAGTTAATTGGCTTATTTAAAGTTGACCCATAATATTACAGTAAGATGAAAAGGAATATAATCATAAAATACTATTCTATAATAATGTTTACTCTCAAGCTTGCTTTGTTTCTTATTCCTTCATAGACTTAAGGACAAATAACTTTAACTTCTCTCACCTGATTATAATTTTTGTGTTAAAAATCCTCTGACTTTGGGTCTTGGGGATTGGATTCCACTTAAAAGCCTTTCATCTTCTTTAGCTTGGGTTGGCTAGCTACTCCCTGACTTAGCAAAAGCAAAACAAAACAAACAACAACCTCAGGTTAAAAGGAAGAAATAAAAAGAGAAACTTTCCTTCCAAGATCTTGTTGTTTGCTTCCACTTCATCCTATTAGCAGTAAACCAGAGGAGAAGAGTTTGGTTACATATTATTTCTGTTTATCAGTTATTCGAACCCCTGAGACAAATTTTTCCATGGAAAGCACCACATTTCACGTCACAATGCAGAAAACTTCCAATTCTCATTAGGTATCTATTTCATTTCACGCTGTGTTAGTGGTTACTGATTAAACTATAAACACTGTAGGTTTTCAAGAATTTCTAGATTAGGACCTCTGCAACTGATTTGTTTAAAATGAAGTGTTCAGATCTCTTTCAGTAGAATATAATTCACTATTAAAAAGTGAAACATAATTACTTAATATGCTGAAATCAAATAATCATTCCACATTTAATCAGCCTCTATATGTTACAGAAATATCTATGTATGATCTCACAAGTAATAGTATAAGCAATCTTTTAGGTAGTTTGAACTTTCAGAAACTAAAAATTTTTAAATCTCATTATTCTTGTCTCTCCATGATTTCTGTTAGTTTGCATATCATTTAATGTCCATGAAACTTAAAAAGCCAATGGCTGTGCATTATCACATAATTTATATCATGAATGTATTGTTCAAACATTTGAGTCAACATGTAGGAAGAAAGATTCTTCTACTAGTTTTAAGCAAAAGTAGTTACCAAAGAGACAAAGACACCATGAAAGTGAGCAGGAGAAGAGTTACAAGAATCATAGCAGAAATCCTGTTTTTAGTTACTACATTCCCGGAGTAGACTGCCAATAGCAAACAGACACCATATTGCCATTTATAACTTGCTCAGCAGGAAGCCATGATGCTTGGTAGGTGTTCAGTGAATGTTGGAATACTGCTGTGCCCTGAATTAGTTTTATCCTCTTACTAAAACAGGAAAGCAAAAGAGTACATAGTATGAGGGAGAGAAATGAGGGAAAGATGATGTGACTATTAGTGAATAGTGCTACATATGATTCGTGCACACTGTTGTTATTTTAAATACATAGATTATTTTACATACTTTATTATATATACATACATTATTTTATATACATTTGTGATACTTATGTTTTATTTTGCTATTTACCTATTGTTATTTTATAATGGGTTATAAAGGGAATTTAGGACTAGAATATTCCACTTAAAAAGATGCTATTGCATTTTTTTAGGATTATGATACTATAAAATGTAAGCATTATTCTTTCCAGTAAGGTGGAATCTCATTAACTTGACTACATAGAGCCCAAAGAAATCTAGAACAAGAGAGGTGGGCAGTAGACTAGAAGCAGAAAGGAAGAGAGCAGAGGGACTTTCTGCTTAACTATCCTAAATGAAGGTGAGCCAAATGACTACTCTCAAACACCATTTTATCTACAGAAAACACATACAGGCTAATAAGAAGACACTTGGTAAATAGACAAAATGAAAGAGCTGGGGTCAAGAGCACCAGGGAAATCTGCCTTTTTCCCTTCACAGAGTGACTGCAAATTTTTATGTAGCTGTTGTTTTTCTGTTTAGTTTCTTTTCCTGCTCAACTCAATAATTTCTTTCTTTTTATTTGTTGTCCTTCTAAAATAATCTATTGAGGGCCTCTTTTCTCTTTACATCAACCAGTTTTTTCATTTTTATATATACCTATTTTTTATATTTACCTACTTTCCTTCTCCACCTTTAAATATTGCCTGCTCCTTTTTTTCATTTCTCTTCCAAAATGCAATAAAAAATAGCAAAATTTGTTGTTTTGTAAGTAATATTTTTCCAAAGCATATGAAAAGAATTTAATTTAGAACAATTTTCCCTTATTCAACTTTACAATTTCATATTATGATGCTTAATATGAGGTGCAATACACAATATTTGAAACTGTAGGTCAGAAAGACTTCCCCCAAAAGAACCATAATTATTATATACTGAATTTTTTTGAGCTCTAGCATATCATTATTTATAGAGTAGTGCCAGATAAATTGTCTCTACAATTTAACATCTTTTCTCTTAAGATGTACACTTTCATAGTAATAC
Organism: Neophocaena asiaeorientalis asiaeorientalis; assembly: GCF_003031525.2. Lineage (NCBI taxonomy): Eukaryota > Metazoa > Chordata > Mammalia > Artiodactyla > Phocoenidae > Neophocaena > Neophocaena asiaeorientalis. The sequence continues at coordinate 29,663 of NW_020174428.1, forward strand.
CAGGACATAGAAGAACTTAAATAAATGTTTAATGAAGAAAATATATCATATATATTAGTATTGATATCTTGACCATAATAGTCACTGTCTTGATTGACATTATTAAAAATATTGAGTGCTACAATTTACCTTTTTTCTTTGGATATCATCATATACAGCATAAAAATTTTCAGTAACTATTTTATTTGATGTTACCTCAGATGATTTATAAGACTTAAATTTCAATAAAAACAATAAGTGATAGTCAAAAAGAAAAAACGGACATGATTCAACATAAGATTAAACTGATGTAGATATGAAGGGCTAAAGAGTAAATACATTGACTACTTAGTGCATAATAAGCACTTCATAAATGTTGACTAGTAATAATTATTATGAAGATAATGATGATCAAAGACCCACTATTAATGAATGTTCAAGTTAATCACCCTTAAAGGTGATGAAATAATATGTGATAAAATATATCCTATTAGATGAAGAATATAATCTAAGTATCTAAATAAATGGCATACCTTGTAAAATGCAGTAATATCAAGAAGTTTGAGAATTTAACGTGGTCCTGGACTATGTGTTGCTGTTGTTGTTGTTTTATTTCCTAAGTACCATGGTTTGCTTTTAAAATTAATGTATATGCACACATATCTATTTTTTTATTCTCCTGTTCCACACATTTTACTCAGAGGTTATTTTTTTCTCATTGATTTGGAAAAGCTGTATTATAAAAATGAAAGTCTGGATCTACTTTTTTCAACATTGTAACAATGATATAAACTTCAGTATTAAAATGATAGACCCAACACTTTAAAAATTCATACAACTGCTTAATTTAATGTTAAATAAAGGACAAAGAGACATTACTAATCATCATTTTACTATGCATGCTTAGAATGCTAATACTTATAAATCATTTCAATTAGAGAATTTGCTGTTTTTTTTTCAAATAGAAGGTTTCCAATCTAATTCTGTTTCATAAACTAGCATCTTGTTGATTTTTCTCTAGTCAGACCAAGAGTTGTCTATAGTTGCTTCATATTTAAAGCCTTAATGTCGTTTCTATTGACCAATCTTTATCATTAATTATTGAGTAAATTGGTGTTATTTATTTTTTCTAATTAGCTTTAACATTAATAGCCAGGAAAATAGATTTTTGTGGTTTTTTGGAGTCAAGTTTATGGAATGGCTTGATGAACATTAAATTAAAACTATACAATGCCTTAGAGTTAAGATTATATTCTGGTGTGTGTAGTTCCAAATCATGACATTCCTTGAAGCAGTTACTTCCAATGGAATAAAATGTATGACTGGTAATAACTATTATAGTAATGAGATAAACTTTAAACAATGCTAAGAGTAATTTGTGTTTATCTTGTTGCAGCAACATCTTTCAAATTTGCCTTCCAAATTTAAATTTGCAACTTAAAGCCTAGAGCATAAAATGAAAACCAGACTGCTAGTATTGATATTTCTGGAATATTCTGATTATACCAATGAGAAATAAAAAACTACTTTGGATTCAGGTTGCACCCTTTTAAATCTCAAAGGTCTTTCCAAATTATCTATGTCAAATATCAACATTAAACACGTATTCACCAAATGACTAAATGATATCCAATATCAAATGATACTCTAAAATATCAGTTTTGGGATGATCATAAAACAAACTACTTGGGTCTGCAAATATGCTATACAATTTCCTGCCTTGGTGCTCATTCATTATCCTTTTTTTCCCAGTGTTCTCTCCCAGGTAAGCTTATCCTTCAAGGTCCACTCAATTACTAGCATTTTTATTAGTAGTTTTTGTGATTTTCTTCCCTGGAATTAATTGCTTCTGTTTCTATAAAACCTTATAGTTAACCTCTATTATAACACATTTCACATGGTGTTTTAATTATCTCCTTAGGTATTTGCCTCTCCATAAGACTTCCTATTTGTTGAAGATAAGGTCTAATTTTGACATATTTTGTATCCTCAGCTAAAATCACATAGCCTAACATATCTTGATTATGTGATACATATTTGATGAATGCGTAGACACATCATCGGTCAAGAGAGTAGACCAATCTCTGATTTGAGGCTGGGATGAATGATCATGCTGTGACCTAGAAAGGTTGTTAAGCATTCCACATGGGAATGTTTTACTGGGTGGTGGTTCTTATCTAGCTTTTAGTGGATGTTGTCTATGTGAACCACTTGACCTGGACTGCATATAAAATTAGTACTCCTTGCTGTTTCTTATGTGAGTCACGCTTCTATGCTGCCTAACAAGCATTCTGAAATATCAGGCCTGACACTTTCTCCAAGTTAATGAAGATAACTCAGTGTATAGGCGCATGTATTTTATGGTTCTGAGTTCATTGATTTAAGAACTAGAATGAAACTTTAGTTAAAAAGTCCGATGTGAGAGACCCATCGGAATAAACATATTGGAGGAAGCTATCAAAAGCATGTTACTTTCTGAGTGCAAGTCCTTCTCTAAGGTGTTTTAACTACATAGGTCCCTAGAAGAGCACTTACAAAATTAGTATTGTAACCCCCCTTCAGATCTAAAACACCAATGTGTTGGCTATATTCTGACAATCTATCTTTTTCATCTAACACATAGGGGTTGAAAATATTTCTTCCCTGAGTTTTGCTTTATCTGGGTAGAACTGTATTTAGTCAAGAATATCCTTGAAAAGCCTCTTGGATTTAAAACTGAGATTTTATATTTCTGAGAGAGTTACTGAGTCTTCATGTAGCCCCAGGTTAATCACATAACTTCTCTGTACCTAGATTTATTCTATGTTGGACGAGTAGTGTAGTATAAAACTGTCTTCGAATTCACAAATTAAAAGTTTTTACAGAGTAAAACCATCTTAAGTTACTTACAAGCAAGAGAAAGTTTAGACTCGTTAATGTGATTTGTCAGCTCTATGGGCTTTCCAGCAATCTCAAGCCAGGTCTCTCCAGTGGGCCCCTGGCTAACTTTGCTTGCCCCGTTCCAGTCCATGACTTCTACTTCTATTTCTGGCATGAGTATATATACTCAATGAAGATTTGTTGAATAAAATAATTAATTCACCACTCATCCATTTATTCAAAAGACATTTATCAAGTGGCAAATATCAGCCCATTGATATCAGAATCTTATATTCCATTAATTCTAAGGGTTATTTTTTTCCCAGTGTTTTAAAAGGTGAATTAAAAATTTTATTTTTTACTGAAGTATAGTTGACTTACAATATTATATTAGTTTCAGGTGCACAACACAGTGATTCAATACTTTTATAGATTATATTCCATATAAAGTTATTACAAAATAGTTGCTATGTTCCCTGAGCTATACATTACATCCTTGTATGTATGTGTTTATGTATCTACCTACCTACCTATCTATATCCAAAGCAGGATCTTTGTTTCCTTTACTTATTCAAAACATTATTTATGATAATTCAAATAGAAATATACCTAAATCTTCAACAGAGGCTAGTGTTCACTGGTTATTTAAACAAATTATAATAATACATGTATAACCAATTAAAATATTAATCAGGGATTTCTATTCACTTTGGAAGATTTTTTGCAAAAAATATAGAACTCTGCATTGTCTGCCCAGTATGTACTCAATGCATAGAAATAGTTTTGAACCCAACATCCAAAATATGATTTCTATGAGTGATGGTATTAGCAAGCTGCTCTTTATTCTTTTTTTATTGAAGTATAGTTTACAATATTATGTTAGTTTCAAGTGTACAACATACTGATTTGACATTTTTACAGATTATATTCCATTAAAAGTTATAAAATATTGGCTATATTTCCTATGCTATACATTACATTCTTGTATCTTATTTATTTTATACCTGGTTGTACCTGTTAATCCCCTTCACCTCTTTTGCCCCACCCCCATTCCTCTCCTCACTGGTAATCACTAGTTTATTCTCTGTATGTGTGAGTCTGTTTCTGTTTTGTTATATTGTTTTTTATATTTTGGAGTCCACATATACGTGAAAATAAACAGTATTTGTCTTTCTCTGATTTATTTTACTAAGCATAATATCAGGTCCATCTATGTTGTTGCAAATGGCAAATGGCATTCTTTTTTATGGCTGAGTAATATTCCATTATTTGTGTGTGTGTGTGTGTGTGTGTGTGTGTATACATGTAACACATACATACATACATATATGTAACACCTCTTCTTTATTAATTCATCTACTGATGGACATTTAGGTTGCTTCCATATCTTGGCTATTGTAAATCATGCCACTATAAACATTAGGGTTCACATATATTTTTGAATTACTATTTTTGTTTCCTTTGGATATATACCCAGGAGTGGACTCGCTGGATCATATGATAATTCTATTTTTAATTTTTTGAGGAAACTCCATACTGTTTTCCATAGTGCTATACCAATTTACACTCCCACCAACAGTATACTAGGGTTCTCTTTTCTCCACATCCTTGCCAACACTTATTTCTTGTCTTTTTGACAATAGCTATTCTGACAGGTGTGAGGTAATATCTCATTGTGGCTTTGATTTGCATTTCCCTGATGATTACTGGTATTGAACATTTTTTTCTGTGCCTGTTGGCCATCTGCATGTCTTTTATATGCTTACTCAGGTCTTATGCCCACTTTTAATCAGATTTTTTTTATATTGAGTTGCATGAGTTCTTTGTATATATTTTGGATATTTACTCCTTATCAGACATAACATTTGCAAAAATCTTCTCCCATTCAGTAGGTTGCCTTTTCACTTTGTTGATGGTTTCCCTCAATATGCCAAAGCTTTTAACTTGGGTTAGGTCCATTTGTTTATTTTTGCTCTTGTTTCCCTTGCCTGAAAAAACAGAACAACAACAAAAATATCGCTAAGACCTATGAAAAAAGTGTACTGCATATGTTTTCTTCTGGGAGTTTTATGGTTTCAGGTCTTACATTTAGTGCTTTAATCCATTTTGAGTTTATTTTTGTATATAGTGTGAGAAAATATTCTAACATCATTATTTTACATGTACCTTTCTGGCTTTTCCAGCACCACTTATTGAAGAGACTATCTTTTCCCCATTGTATATTCTTGCCTCCTTTGATCTAGATTAATTGAACATATGTGCATGGGCTTATTTCTAGGCTCTATATTCTGTTTCCTTGATCTATGTGTCTGTTTTTTGTGCCAGTACTGTACTGTTTTGATTACTGAAGCTTTGTAGTGTAGTCTGAAGTCTGGGAGCATGATACCTCTAGCTTTGTTCTTTTTTCTCAATATTGCTTTGGCTATTCAGGGTATTTTGTGTTTCCATACAAACTTTAGGAGTACTTGTTCTAGTGATGTGAAAAAGTCATTAATATTTTTATAGGGATTACATTAAATTTGTAGATTGCTTTGGGTAGTATGGACATTTTAACAATTAACAAATTCTTCCAAGCTGAGCATGGAATATCTTTCCATTTCTTTTGTATCAAGTTCAATTTCCTTCATCATCAATATTTTATAGTTTTCAGAGTATAGATCTTTCACCTCCTTGGCTAAATGCATTCCTAGGCATTTCATTGTTTTTGATGAGATTTTAAACAGGATTTTTTTTTTTTTTGCTTTATTTTTCTGATAGTTATACTGTATGGAAAAGCAACAGATTTTTCCATATTAATCTTGAATCCTGCAACTATACTGAATTCTTTTATTATTTCTAAGAGTTTTTTGGAAGTCTTTAGGGTTTTCTATAATATATATAGGATCACATCATCTGCATATATTGAGTTTTACTTCTTCCAATATGAACACTTTTTATTTCTTTTTCTTGTCTGATTGCTGTTAGAACTTCCAATACTGTGTTGAATAGAAATGGTGAAAGTAGGCATTGTCTTGTTTTTGATCTTACAGAAAAAGCTTTCAGCTTTTCACCCTTCAGTATATTAGCTGTGGGTCTGTCATATATGACCTTTATTATGTTGAGGTATGCATCCTCTATGTCCACTTTTTTGAGAATATTTATCATTAATGGATGTTGAATTTGGTCAAATGATTTTTTTGCATTTATTGAGATGACCATATGATTTTTATTCCTCATTTTGTTAATGTGATCTATCATGCTGATTGATTTGAGGATGTTAAGCCATCCTTGCATCACTGGAATAAATTCTACTTGATCATCATGCAGGGTCCTTTTACTATATTGTTGGATTCATTTTGCTAATATTTTGCTAAGGATTTTTGCGTCTTTGCTTGTCACGGATATTGCCCTGTAATTTTCTTTTTTTGTGTAGTGTTTTTGTCTCACTTTGGTATCAGGGTAATGCTGACCTCATGGAATGAGTTTGGGAGTGTTCTTGTCCTTTCATGTTTTTGGAATAGTTTGAAAGAATAGTTATCAACTGTTCTTTAAATGTTTGGTAGAATTCCCCTGTGGAATCATCTAGTCTTGGAATTTTATTTGTTGGGAGTTGATTACTGACTCCATTTCAATACTAGTAACTGATCTGTTCAGATTATCTCTTTTTTCTTGATTCAGTCTTGGAAGACTGTGTATTTCTAGGAAGTTATCCATTTCCTCTAGATTGTCCATTTTGATGGCATATAACTTCAAAATTTTTCTTATGATTATATATCTGTGATATCAGTTTCAATATCATCTCTTTCATTTCTAATTTTATTTGTACCCTCTGTCTTTTTCTTAATGATTCTGGCTAAATGTTTATCAAATTTGTTTATCTTTTCAAAGAACCAGCTGTTAGTTTTGTTAATATTTTCTTTTTTTTTTTGGTCTCTATATTGTATATTTCCACTATGATCTTTATTATTTCCCTCCTTCTGCTGATGCTGGACTTTGTTGTTCTTATAATCCCTTTAGGTGGAAAGTTAGATTACTTCTTTGAGATTTTTCTTGTTTCTTAAGGTAGGCCTGTATTGCTATAACCTTATATATTTGAACTACTTTTGCTGCATCCTATAGGTTTTGGAAAGTTGTTTATATTTTCATTTGTCTCAAGATATTTTCTGACTTCCTCTTTGATTTCTTCTTTGACTCATTGGTATTTTAGTATCCACGTTTGTGTTTTTTCCATTTTTATTACTGCAATTGATTTCTAGCTTCATACCACTATAGTCAGAAAATATGTTTGATATTATTTCAAACTTCTTAAATTTATTGAGACATGTTTTGTGGCCTAGCATGTGATCTATCCTGGAGAAAGTTCCATGTGTGCTTGCAAAGAATGTATATTCTGTTGTTTTTGGATGGAATGTCCTGTAGACATCTATTAAGTACATCTGGTTTAACGTGTCATTTAAGGCCATTGTTTCCTTACTGATCTTCTGTCTGGATGATCAATCCATTGATGTAGGATTTTAAAAGACCTTACTATTAATTAATTAATTAATTTTTGCTGTGTTGGGTCTTCATTTCTGTGTGAGGGCTTTCTCTAGTTGTGGAAAGCGGGGGCCACTCTTCATTGTGGTGCGCGGGCCTCTCACTATCACGGCCTCTCTTGTTGCAGAGCACAAGCTCCAGACGCGCAGGCTCAGTAGTTGTGGGACACAGGCCTAGTTGCTCCGCGGCATGTGGGATCCTCCCAGACCAGGGCTGGAACCCGTGTCCCCTGCATTAGCAGGCAGATTCTCAACCACTGTGCCACCAGAGAAGCCCCAAAAGACCCTACTATTACTGTATTACCATCAATTTCTCCATTCTGTCTGTTAATATTTACTCTATATATTTAGGTGCTTCTATAATAGGTGCATATGTTTATAATTGTTATGTCCTCTTCTTGAATTGACACTTTAATCATTATAACGTCCTTCATTGTCTTTTATTATAGACTTTGTTTTAAAGTCTACTCTTTCTGATATGAATATTGCTACCCCCTCTTTCTTGTTACTTCCGTTTGCGTGAAATATCTTTTCCATTCCCCCACTTTGTGAGTGTATTAGCTCTGAAGTCAGTCTCTTGCAGGGAACATATAGATGAATCTTTATATTTTTATCCAATGAGCCACCTTATGTCTTTGTTTGGAGTATTTAATCCATTGACATTTAAAGTGTTTATTGATATATATATATATATATATTTTTTTTTGCCTTATACAACACCCATATATTATTTTATGATTTCTCTAGATCAGAAGTCTAGTAGGTGCAACTGGGTACTCCAACTGGTTTAAAATCAAGATAAGGCTGGGGCTGCAGTTCTTATCTTGGGCTTGAAGCTGTAAGGAGTTACATGGAAAGCATGAGAAGGAAGAGATTGGTATGTTCTTATTGCTATTTTTCTACTTGTTTTCTGGTTGTTTTTGTAGTTCTTCTCTGTCCTTTTTTTCTTCTATTAGTCTCTTCCCTTATAGTTTGATGATTTTATTTAGTGTTATATTTGGGTGCATTTCTCTTTAATATTTGTATATCTATTGTAGATTTTTGATTTGTGGTTACCATGAAGTTTATATATGATGAACTATATCTAGTTGTTTTAAATGACTGTCAGTTTAAGTCTGAACACATTCTAAACATCTACATTTTTTACTCCCTCTCCATGTTTTGTGTTTTTGATGTCATATTTTACATATTCATGTCTGTCCCTTAACTGTTTAAATTATAGTTGATTTTATAATGTTTTTCTTTTAGCCTTCATCCTAGCTTTTGTAAGTGGTTGATTCACTTTTTTTTTTTTGATTCACTGTCTTTACTATATATTTGCCTCTACCAGTGAGATTGTTTCCCTATCAGTATTTTCTTATTTCTTGTTATAGTCTTTTCTTTTTCAATTAAAGAAGATACTTTAATATTTCTGATAAAAATATGGTGATAAATTTTAGATTTTGCTTCTCTGGGAAACTTTATCTCACCTTCAATTCTAAATTAAACCTTGCTGGGTTGTTTCCTTTCAGCACTTTAAATACATCATGCCATGCAAAGTTTCTGCTGAAAAATCAGTTCATAACATTATGAGGTTCCCATCGTATATGACTCTTGTTTTTCTCTCACTGCCTTTAAGATTTTCCCTTTCTCTTTAGATTTTGACATTTTTATTATAGTAAGTCTTGTTTTGGATCTCTTTGGGTTCATTTTGTTTAGGACCCTCTGTGCTTTCTGTACCTGGATAGTTGTTTCCTTCCCCATGTTAGGGAAGTTTTCAGCCATTATTTCTTCAAAATAAGTTTTCTGTCCCTTTCCTCTTCTTTCTCTGAGATCCCTACAATGTAAATGTTAGTATGCTTGATGTTGTCCCACAGGTCCCTTAAACTCTCATTTATTAAAAAAATTCTTTCTTCTTTTTGCTGTTCTGATTGGGTGACTTTCACTATTCTGTCTTCCAGGTTGCATATGCATTCTTTTCTATGACCTAATCTGCTATTAATTCTTCTAGCATATTCTTCATTTCAGTTATAGTATTCTTCAACTTTCATTGGTTCTTTTTATATTTTCTACTTCTTTGTACTTCTTTGTTGAAGTTCTCACTGTGTTCCTTTATTCTTTACCAGAGTTCAGTTAGCATTTTTATTACCATTGCCTTGAACTCTTTGTCAGGTAAGTTATTTATCTCCATTTCATTAGTGTTTTTTCTTTTTTTTAATTGCGGTATAGTTGCTTTAAAATGTTGTTAGTTTCGGCTGTACAATAAAGCAATTCAGATATATGTATACCTGTATCCCCTCCCTCTTGGGCCACCCTCCCCACCATCCCAGCCATCTAGGTCACCACAGAGCACCAAGCTGAGTTCCCTGCACTAAATAGCAAGTTTCCACTGTTTTACAAATGGTAGTGTATATATGTAAATCCCGATCTCCCAATTCATTCCAGCCCCCTTTCCCCCCCTCGTGTCCACGTCTTTTCTCTATGTCTGAGTCTCTATTTCTGCCCTACAAATAGGTTCATCTGTACCATTTTTCTAGATTCCACATATATGCATTGATATATGTTTTTCTTTCTGACTTCACTCTGTATGACAGACTCTAGGTCCATCGACGTCACTACATATGATCCAATTGCATTCCTTTTTATGGCTCAGTAAAAGCCATTCCATTGTGTATATGTACCACATCTTCTTTATCCATTCCTCTGTCAGTGGATATTTTAGATTGCTTCTATGTCCTGGCTATTCTCCATAATTCTGCAATGAACATTGGGGTGCATTTGTCTTTTTGAATTATGGTTTTCTCAGGGTATATGTCCAGTAGTGGGATTGCTGGGTCATAGAGTAGTTCTATTTTTAGCTTTTTAAGGAAACTTCATACTGTTCACAATAGTGGCTGTATCAATTTACATTCCCACCAACAGTGCAAGAGGGTTCCCTTTTCTCCACACCCTCTCCAGCATTTATTGTTTGTAGATTTTTTGATGATGGCCATTCTGACCAGTGTGAGGTGATATCTCATTGCAGTTTTAATATGCATTTCTCTAATAATTAGCAACGTTGAGCATCCATTCATGTGTTTGTTGGCAATCTGTATATTTTCTTTGGAGAAATGTCTATTTAGGTCTTCTGCCATTTTTTGACTGGGTTGTTTGTACTTTTTTTTGCGGGGGGGTACGGGGGCCTCTCACTGTTGTGGCCTCTCCTGTTGTGGAGCACAGGCTCTGGACGCGCAGGCTCAGTGGCCATGGCTCACGGGCCTAGCCGCTCCGCGGCATGTGAGATCTTCCCGGACCGGGGCACAAACCCGTGTTCCCTACATCAACAGGCGGAGTCTCAACCACTGTGCCACCAGGGAAGCCCTGTATTTTTGATATTGAGCTGCATGAGCTGATTGTACATTTTGGAGATTAATCCCCTGTCAATTGCTTCATTTGCAAATATTTTCTCCCATTCTGAGAGTGGTCTTTTCATCCTGTTTATGGTTTTCTTTGCTGTGCAAAAGGTTTTAAGGTTCATTAGGTCCCATTAGGTTTTTTTTGTTTTTATTTCCATTTCTCTAGGAGGTGGGTCAAAAAGGATCTTGCTGTGTTTTATGTCAAAGAGTGTTCTTCCTATGTTTTCCTCTAAGAGTTTTATAGTGTCTGGCCTTACATTTAGGTCTTTACTCTATTTTGAGTTTATGTTTGTGTATGGTGTTAGGAAGTGTTGTTCTAATTTCATTCTTTTACATGTAGCTATCCAGTTTTCCCAGCAACATTTATTGAAGAGGCTGTCTTTTCTCCATTGCATATTCTTGCCTCCTTTATCAAAGATAAGGTGAACATATGTGCATAGGTTAATCTCTGGGCTTTCTATCCTGTTCCATTGATCGATATTTCTGTTTTTGTGCCAGTACCGTACTGTCTTGATTACTGTTGCTTTGTATTATAGTCTGAAGTCCGGGAGCCTGATTCCTCCAGTTCCGTTTTTCTTTCTCAAGATTGCTTTGGCTATTCGGAGTCTTTTGTGTTTCCATATAAATTGTAAAATTTTTGGTTCTAGTTCTGTGCAAAATGCCACTGGAAATTTGGTAGGGATTACACTGAATCTGTAGACTGCTTTGGGTAGTAGAGTCATTTTCACAATATTGGATTCTTCCAATCCAAGAACATGGTATATCTCTCCATCTGTTTGTATCATCTTTAATTTCTTTCATCAGTATCTTATAGTTTTCTGCATACAGGTCTTTTGTCTCCTTAGGTAGGTTTATTCCAGGGTATTTTATTCTTTTTGTTGCAATGGTAAATGGGAGTGTTTTGTTAACACTCTCTTGCATAGGAATGCAAGAGATTTCTGTGCATTAATTTTGTATCCTGTGCCTTTACCAAATTCATTGATTAGCTCTAGTAGTTTTCTGGTGGCATCTTTAGGATTCTCTATGTAACGTATCATGTCATCTGCAAACAGTGACAGTTTTGCTTCTTCTTTTCCAATTTTGTACTCCTTTTATTTCTTTTTCTTCTCTGATTGCCATGGCTAGGATTTCCAAAACTATGTTGAATAATAGTACTGTGAGTGATCATCATTGTCTTGCTCCTGATCTTAGAGGAAATGCTTTCAGATTTTCACCATTGAGAATGATGTTTGCTGTGGGTTTGTCGTATATGGCCTCTATTATGTTGAGGTAGATTCCCGCTATGCCCACTTTCTGGAGAGTTTTTATCATAAATAAGTGTGCAATTTTGTCAAAAGCTTTTTCTGCATCTACTGAAATGATCATATGGTTTTTATTCTTTAATTTTTAATATGGTGTCTCACATCGATTGATTTGCATATATTAAGTAATCTCTGAATTCCTGGGATAAATCCCACTTGATCATGGTAATGAGCCTTTTAATGTGTTGCTGGATTCTGTTTGCTAGTATTTTGTTGAGAATTTTTGCATATATATTCAACAGTGATTGGTCAGTAATTTTCTTTTTTTGAGATATCTTTATCTGGTTTTGGTATCAGAGTGATGGTGGCCTCTTAGAGCGAGTTTGGGAGTATTCCTTCCTCTGCAATTTTTTGGAAGAGTTTGAGAAGGATGGGTATTAGCTCTTCTCTAAATATTTGATAGAATTCTTCTGTGAAGCCATCTGGTTCTGGACTTTTGTTTGTTGGAAGTTTTGGAATTGCAGTTTCAATTTCATTACTTGTGATTTGTCTGCTTATATTTTCTATTTCTTCCTGGTTCAGTCTTGGAAGGTTGTACCTTTCTAAGTGTTTGTCCATTTCTTCCAGGTTGTCCATTTTATTGGCATAGCGTTGCTTGTAGTAGTCTCCATGAGCCTTTCTATTGCTGTGGTGTCAGTTGTAATTTCTCCTTTTTCATTTCTAATTTTATTGATTTGAATCCTCTCCCTTTTTTTTCTTGACAAGTCTGGTGAAAGGTTTATCCATTTTGTTTATCTTCTCAAAGAACCAGCTTTTAGTTTCATTGATTTGTGTTATTGTTTTCTTCATTTCTTTTTCATTTATTTCTGCTCTGATTTTTTATGATTTCTGTCCTTCTACTAACTGTGGGTTTTGTTTGTTCTTTCTCTAGTCACATTAGGTGTAAGGTTAGGTTGTTTATTTGGGATTTTCCTTGTTTCTTGAGGTAGGATTGAATTGTTATAAACCTCCCTCTTAGGATTGCTTTTGCTGCATTCTATAGGTTTTGGGCCATTATGTTTTCATTTGTTTCTAGATATTTTTTGATTTCCTCTTTGTTTTCTTCAGTGATCTCTTGGTTATTTAGTAGCATATTGTTTAACCTCCATGTGTTTGTGTTTTTTACAGTTTTTTTTTCCTGTAATTGATTTCTAATTTCATAGTGTTGTTCTCGGAAAAGATGCTTGATATGATTTCAATTCTCTTAAATTTACCAAGGCTTGATTTGTGATCCAAGATGTGATCTAGCCTAGAGAATGTCCCATGTGCACTTGAGAAGAAAGTGTATTCTGCTGCTTTCAGATGGATGTCCTATAAATATCAATTAAGTCTATCTTGTCTATTGTGTCATTTAAAGCTTGTGTTTCCTTATTTTCTCTCTGGGTGATCTGTCCATTGGTGTAACTGGGGTATTAAGGTTTCCCAGTATTATTGTGCTACTGTCAATTTCCCCTTTTATGGTTATTAGCACTTGCCTTATATATTGAGGTGCTCCTATTTTGGGTGCATAAATATTTACAATTGTTATGTCGTCTTCTTGGATTGATTCCTTTATCATCATGTAGTGTTCTTCCTTGTCTCTTGTAACAGTCTGTATTTTAAAGTTTAGTTTATCTGATATGAGTATTGCTACTCCAGCTTTCTTTGGATTTCCCTTTGCATGGAATATCTTTTTCCATCCCCTCACTTTCAGCATATGTGTCTCTAGGTCTGAAGTAGGTCTCTTGCAGATAGCATATAAATGGGTCTTGTTTTTACATTTATTCAGTCAGTGTCTTTTGGTTGGAGCATTTAATCCATTTACATTCAAGGTAATTATCAATATGTATGTTCCTATTACCATTTTCTTAATTGTTTTGTTTTTGTTTTTGTAGGTCCTTTTCTTGTGTTTCCCACCTAGAGAAGTTTCTTTAGCATTTGTTGTAAAGCTGGTTTGGTGGTACTGAATTCTCTTAGCTTTTGCCTATCTGAAAGCTTTTGCATTCTCTATTGAATCTGAATGAGATCCTTGCTGAGTAATCTTGTAGTTTTTTTTCCCTTTCATTACTTTAAATATATCCTGCCACTCTCTTCTGGACTGCACAGTTTTTGCTGAAAAATGAGCTGATAATCTTATGGGGATTCCCTTGTATGTCATTTTTTGTTTTACCCTTGCTGCTTTTAATATTTTTTGCTTTGAATTTAATGTTTTGATTGTTTAATATGTGTCTTAGTGTGTTTCTCCTTGTGTTTAATCCTGTATGGGACTCTCTGTGCTTCCTGGACTTGGGTGGCTCTTTCCTTTCCCATGTTAGGGGGGTTTTTGACTATAATCTCTTCAAATATTTTCTCAAACCCTTTCTCTTTCACTTCTTCTTCTTGGACCCCTATAATTCAAATGTTGGTGTGTTTAATGTTGTCCCAGAGGTCTCTGAGACTGTCCTTCTTTTCATTGTTTTTTCTTTATTCTGCTCCTCAGCAGTTATTTTCACCATTCTATATTCTAGCTCACTATTCGTCCTTCTGCCTCAGTTATTCTGCTATTGATTCCTTCTAGTGTATTTTTCATTTGTTATTCTGTTGTTCATCATTGTTTTTTGTTATGTAGTGCTTCTAGGTCCTTTTTAGACATTTCTTGTATTTTCTCAATTCATGCCTCCATTCTATTTCTGAGATTTTGGATCATCTTTCCTATCATTACTCTGAATTCTTTTTCAGGTATGTTGCCTATTTCCTCTTCGTTTATTTTGTCTTATAGGTTTTTACCTTGCTCTTTTGTCTGTAACATATTTTTTTGTCACTTTTTTTTTGATGGGTGGGGCTGTGTTCCTGTCTTGCTGGTTGTTTGGCCTGAGGTGTCCAGCAGTGGATTTTGCAGGCATTTGGGTGGAGCTAGGTCTTGGTACTGAGATGAGGACCTCCGGGAGATCTCACACTGATTAATATTCCCTTTGACCTGGTCATGCAAGTATTCTTCCCATCCCCTTAGGTGTCTGAGGTCCCCCACCAGGCCTAGTAGGTGCCCTAGTTGTAAGGAGACACGAACTCCATGTCCTCCTACTCTGCCATCTTGACTCTGCCCTCTCTCTCTGGGTTTTTATGTTGCTCTAGTATATGAAACATATCCCTCTTTTTTTTTCTTTTACTTTGACTTTATCTCTATGAACTTAGGTAATACAATTACCTGTCCTGGTTTTGAAGGTTTTGTGAGAGAATGTCCCTATTCAGTCTGTGTGTACCCAGTGGCTTTGTTGGGAGAGTTGTATCTGAAGTGTACACAGGCTGCATCTTCTCCCAGGGTACACTGGCAGCTGCTGCCTTGGTAGAAGGTAAGACTGGGAGTTGGAGGGGCTAGAGCTGAAGTCAGATGTGAGGTGGGATTTCTCCTAGACCTAGTGGTGGTCACAGTACTATCAGAGAATGGTACTGGGGGCCTGAGGGGCTGGAGCAGGAACTCTAATTTGGGCTCCTCCCCAGTGTGATGGCAGTCTCTGCCTTGGTTGGGAGCATGGCCAGGGCCTGGGGTCTTGGGGCTGCTCCCTTGCACTTGTTCTTTTTCCTGGATGTGTGCACCTTGGTCAGAGGTGGGGTTGGGGCCCAAGAGGTTGGAGATGCACTTCCCAGTGAGTTGGCTCTGGGTCTCTGACCTGGCCAGAGGCAGGGCTGGAGCTCGAGCTGGTGCTGCTCCTTCCCCAGTGTGTGAATGAGTTGGCAATGGTGGCCTTTGCCTTAGCAAGGAGTAGTGCTGGCAGGCTGGCCTGAGCACCAGAAGGTTTTCAGTCGGCTGCTTCTGTACTGGGGTTGGAGCAAGCAAATCTGCTCATGCTCAAGAGCTGAGTCTTGCTTCCTTTCATCCCTTTCTGGTATGCCCCACTGGTTTTCAAACGAGCTAAGGGGGCTCATCTTCCTCAATTTTGGACCCCAGAGTTGAGGTTCCTAAGATGGGTCTCAAACCCTTCACTCCTTAGGGAGGATCCTCGAGTCTCTGATATTCCCCTCCTCTTATGGGTCATCTGCTAGGGGTGTAGGTCTTGACTAGATCGTTTCTCCTCCACTCCTACCAGGCTTTTTGTTATTCTTTATGGCCTTGGTTGTAGAAGAGCCATTGTTCTAGTCTTCAGGTTGCTTTCAGAGATGCTCTGTATGTAGTTGTAGTTTTCATGTGTTTATGGTGGGAAGTGAACTCAAAGTCTTCCTGCTCCATCAACTTGATCCTTCTGCCTCCTAAAATCAATAATTATTTTTTAGCTGATATTGAATACTGTTGACAAATATCACACAGAAAGACTTCATAATTTCCAAAATAAAATAAAATAATAGTAAAATAATAATATATGGGTTGATCATTTATTATATACAAAACCCCATGGTGAATAACTTAAATATATTGATAATATTTCTACACAAGATGCCTTTATGAAATATTTACAGATGAAGAAATTGAGAACAAAATGAGTTAAGCAATGAACTAAGTTCATACAATGTGTGATCATGTTAGAATAGGTAGTCTAAATATAAATTCTAAGATCTTAAAATTTATAGTTGGGAGAGTACTTGCATTCCTAGAGATTTTGTTAATATTTATTTATATCTGTATCTATCTATATTTGTATCTATATCATAACCACTCTCTCCAACTGCTAATAAATTTTCAGATAATATAGAATATACTTCAACCTGGGCGGTTAATAGACCAGAGCTCTTCTGTTAGCTAATCTTTTTAAACTTTACCCTTTAGAGAGAAGACTGTAATCAATTAGAGGGAATTTTTTTCAAGATTGGAAAAGAAGGATTTAATAATTTACTGGGTTAAAGTTGAGTGAAGAATTGAGGCTTTACAAAAGATCAAATTAACCAAAGAGCTTTGGGGGAATGAAATAGAATGTTTTCATTTCTTAGCAATATTTTATACTGAAGGTCTCTCTAAATTTAGATAAGACAAAAAGAGAAACTGTTTTTCTTTCAGTTGATTAATACAAAGATGGAGTTAAAACAGTCCAAATGACTGCTCCAGTCCTATAATTGTGTGCATCAGTCATAATAGGTAATTTATGTTACATTGTTAAAAATTTGTCTTATTATAGTTTATATTGACAGCAATACTACTAATTATACAGATTTATCTCTGGCTTACTCTACTCTACCTTATTCTGAATCAAGGATGGAGGCTAAGGGAGGCGCTATCTCAGTGTTTACATGACTGCTGAGGCAGGAGACAGGATAAACAAACCACAATCTGGCTTTTAAAGTCTCTTCTGGGAAGGACCATGTATCATTTCCAATCATGTTCTATTTGCCAAAGGAAGAACTATTGCTGTTGCAAACTTCAAAAATCATAGATAAGGGGAATCCTACCATACACTTAGAAGACAGAAAACTGGGAATATTTGGGGAACAGCACAAATAAATACCTCATGGTGCCATTTCCAAAGAGCACAAGGGAACAAAGAAATCAAGTAAAAGAAGTTTATGAAGGTCAACTGAGGAAAGAAGTTTGCTTAGCCAAGGCATCTAGAATGCCACTATATCTGCATTTTATAATTTTTAGAGGAATTTGGATGTTAGTTTCTAAGAAATGAACTTTTATAATAAAAATATATTTCAGTTTCACACAATTATCAAAATAACCATCTGTCATTTTTCACTTTAGTACAAATTTTTTTCTAACACCCACCTCAGGAGCACACTCCTTCACATATATGCAGATTGTCATTGTAAAAAGGTACATGCGGTTTCCTTGGTGGCGCAGTGGTTGAGAGTCTGCCTTCCGATGCAGGGGACACGGGTTCGTGCCCTGGTCCGGGAAGATCCCACATGCCGTGGAGTGGCTGGGCCCGTGAGCTATGGCCACTGAGCCTGTGTGTCCAGAGCCTGTGCTCTGCAACGGGAGAGACCACAACAGTGAGAGGCCCACGTACTGCAAAAAATATATATATAAGGTAGATGATTTAAGGTGGTCTTCAAATTATATACAATTTTCAGGTACTAATTATCATTCCCACCTGTATTTCACAACTGACAGATGTACATTGCTTTTTTCCTACCCAAGAATTGCCAGTCAATGAAATTCCTCCAAAGACAACTTTTGAATATTTTAATAACATAATTCCTGAATTCTTTAATCAATATAATATTTCAGTTTGTTTTTAGAGTCTATGCTTGTGTTATTCTTATATAAAAAGCCTACAAAAATCAACAGACGTATTTGAAATTGTTTCTCATAATTCACCAAATAAGGGCAAAAGTCCATTTTTAAAAATTAGTTTTAGGCTTACAGAAAAATTGAGTGGACAGTACAGAGAGTTTCCATACTCCCTCTGTCCCCTACCAAATCTCCCAACATACATAGTTTCCCCTATTATTGTCTTGTATTGGAGTGGTGTATTTGTCATAATTAACAAACTGATAATAGACACATTATTAAAGACCATAGTTTATATTACAGTTTATGGTTTTGATTTATAACGCCATGTATTCACTATTAGAGTATCGGTATGGACTATATCTCCTCAAAATTCATATTTTGAAATTCTAACCCCCAATGTGATGGTATTTGAAAATGGGGCCTTTGGAAGTGTTAAATAAGGTCATGAGGGGTGGGGACCTCATGATAGGATTAATGCCCTTATTAAAAGAGGAAGAAAGTTTCTCTCCACCCCCGCAATCTCTCTCTCTCTCTTTCTCCTTTCACACTCTAAGGATGGCCATGTGAGAATGTGAGAGGGTCCTCACCAAAACCCAGCCATGATAGTATCCTTATCTCAGACTTCCACTATCCAGAACTCTGAGCAATAAATGTTTGTTGTTTAAATCATCCAGTCATGGTAATTTGTTTTAGCAGCCTGAGTAGACTAAGACAAGTATCTTAACACCTGTGATGTTCCACCTGTTCATCCTACCCTCTCTTCCCCAAACTCCTAGAAACCACAGTTCTTTTTGTCTCCATAGTTTTGCCCTTTTCCAAAAGGTTGTGCAGTTGAAATGTAGCCTATTCAGATTGCCTTTTTTTTGTGTGTGTGGTACACGGGCCTCTCACTGTTGTGGCCTCTCCTGTTGCGGAGCACAGCTCCGGACCCACAGGCTCAGCGGCCATGGTTCACGGGCCCAGCTGCTTCGCGGCATGTGGGATCTTCCCAGACCGGGGCACGAACCCGTGTCCCCTGCATCGGCAGGCGGACTCTCAACCACTGCACCACCAGGGAAGCCCTCAGATTGCCTTCTTTTATTTAGCAATATACGTTTAAAATTCACCCATATCTTAGTGTGGTTTGATAGCTCATTCCTTTACATTACTTATTAGTTTTCCATTGTATTAGTCTACCACAGTTTATTCATCCATTGACCTATTAAAGCCTTCCTATTTGCTTCCAGTTTATACTGGTTATGAATAATACTGCCATAAACATTTGTGCACAGTTCATGTGGGAGATAAATTTTCAAATCAGTTGGGTAATATCTAGGAACATGAATACTAGATTGTATAGTACAAATATGCTTAGCTTTGTAGGAAACTGCAAAACTGTCTTGCAAAGTGGCTGTAACATTTTGCATTCCCTCCAAAAATGAATGAGTCACTATTGTTTTGCATTCTCTCCAAAACTGGTATTGTCATTTTTTTTGGATTTGGACATTTGAATAGTGTGTAGTTGTATCTCATTTTTGTTTTAATTTGCATTTCACGTTGACAAATGGTGTTGAGGGCTTATAATATGCTATTTTACATCTACAAATCTTCTTTGGTGTAGCATCTGTTGAAGTCTTTTGCCCATTGCTTAACTGTTTTATTTTATGTAGGGTAAAAGTCATTCAACTGATCTGCATTTTGCAAATATTTTCCCTCAATCTGTGACTTGTCTTTCATTCTCTCAAGAATGTATTTTGCAGAATAGAACATTTTCATTTTAACTAACTCCAAACTCAATGCCAGCAGAAAAATCTCTCTGTTGCTTGTCTTTAAAAAAAAAAATTTCCCAGGTCAGACTGATCATGATAATACCACTTATAATTAACACTACCTAATTACGGACCTCAATTATGTCTGCAAAATTCCTACACCTTTTAATATAACATAATCACAGGATTGATACACCATATAGTCAGGAGTCCTGTTCACAATTAAGGGGTGGGATTATACAGGGCATATACACAGAGGATGGCAATCCAGGGGCCATCTTAGAATTCTGCCAACCAGAGTCCACCCTCTTGCACTCAAGTATTCACATCCTTTACAAATGCAAAATCCATTCACTCTCCCAAGGCTCCCAAGAGTCTCATCCCCTTATGACATCAACTCCAAGTCCAAAGTCTTTTCATTTAAATCTAAATCTCATTAACACAAAACCCCAAATTTCAAAGTTTTGTCCTCTAGATGAGGTATGGATGAACCCCTTAGGTATAATCCACTAAGTGCAGCAATTTGGAGCACAATTCCTTTCCGACTATAGACCTGTGAAACTAAAAAGGTAAGACTTCTTATAGACAATCCAGTCACGTTCCAACTCGTATAAGATTTTTCAACCTACATAAGGCAAAGAAGAATGTATAACTATTTCAGGATATTGTGGGGTTTTATAAGAAAACAGAATAATAAGTAAAAATTAAATTTGTATATTATAAACAAAAGTAAAAATTAATGATGAACTGGTAACATTTTAAAACAATGACACAAAACATTCAATACACTACATATAAAGTTATCTTTTTAAAGTCTTACTCCAAAATGAGGAAAAGGAAGGATTCAGAAATGTAGAAATGAAAATAAGCAGAATTCTTATTAAAAAAATCTCATAAGTGAAATTTTTTGCCTATCATTTAAAATATTACTCAGTTGCTATATATTATATGTTAAGTTTACACTGTCATATGATCTAATTTTTGAGGGCTGTAGTTTAGTAATATGTTCCAAGATTTTTTAAAAATATCATATGTATTACTGCAACTTCATAATTTTTAGAAATTTGTTCTAAGAAATGATCAGAAATGGAGGTAAAAATTTATTTATAAAAATGGTCCTTTTATTTTTACAGTAATTCAAAAGTAAATATTTAATAATTAGGAATTTTTAAAATTAAATCTTGCACCAATGTACTAGCATAAAGGCCACATTAAAAATGTTTCATAAGCTTATATCAAAATGTTCAAAAAAGATAGTGTTCAACTGAAAAAAAAATAAGAGTTAAGGGACAGAGAATTCAAAAGCTTTACAGATAAGCAAAAGCTAAGAGAATTCAGTCCCACCAGACAGGCTTTGCAACAAATGCTAAAGGAATGTCTCTAGGCAGGAAAGAAAAGGCCACAATTAGAAACAAGAAAATTATGAATGGAAAAGCTCACCAGTAAAGGCAAACATACAGAAAAGGTAGGACATCATCTATACAAAAATATGATATCAAAACCAGCAATCATGAGGAGAGTCCAGATACAGGACACTGGAAATGCGTTTGAAATTAAAAGACCAGCAACTTAAAACAATCTTGTTTACATATAAACTGCTATATCAAAACCTCATTGTAACTGAAAAACAAAATTCTACAATAGGATATGCACACAAAAAAGAAAAAGGAGGGGCTTCCCTGGTGGCGCAGTGGTTGAGAGTCCGCCTGCCAATGCAGGGGACACGGGTTCATGCCCCGGTCCAGGAAAACCAGAGAGGAAGGGAAGAAAAATGACCTACAAAAACAAATCCAAGACAATTAACAAAATGGCAATGAGAACTGATAATGATAATTACTTTAAATGTAAATAGATTAAATTCTCCAACCAAAAGACATGCTGAATGGATATAAAAACAAGACCTGTATACATTCTGTCTACAAGAGACCCACTTCAGATCAGGGACACATGCAGACTGAAAGTGAGAGGATGAAAAAGGCATTCCATGCAAATGGAAATCAAAACAAAGCTGGAGTAACAATACTCATATCAGACAAAAAGACTTAAAAATAAAGACTGTTACAAGAGACAAAGAAAGCCACTACATAATCATCAAGGAATCAATCCAAGAAGAAGATATAACAGTTGTAAATATATATGCACCCAACATAGGAGCACCTCAATATATAAGGCAAATATGAACAGCCATAAAAGGAGAAATTGACAGTAACACAATAATAGTGGGGGGATTTAACACCCTAGTTTCATCAAAGGACAGAACATCCATACATAAAATCAATAAGGAAACTAAGCCTTAACATGTTAGAGCAGGTGGACATAATTGATATTTATAGAGCATTCCATCCAAAAGCAGCAGAATAGACATTCTTCTCAAGCACCCATGGAACATTCTCCAGGATAGATCACATACTGTGCCACAAAGCAAGCCTCAGTAAATTTAGCAAAATTGAAATCATATCAAACATCTTCTCTGACCACAATGCTATGACATTAGAAATCAACTACAAGAAAAGACTGTAAAAAACACAAACACGTGGAGACTAAACAATGTTACTAATGGAATGGATCACTGAAGAAATTAAAGAGAAAATCAAAAAATACCTAGAGTCAAATGAAAATGAAAGCACAATCTAAGACCTATGGGACACAGCAAAAGCAGTTATGAGAGGGAAGTTTATAGCAATACAATCTTACCTCAGGAAACAAGAAAAATCTCAAATAAACAACCTAAAGAAACTAGAGAAAGAAGAACAAATAAAACCCAAAGTTAGCAGAAGGAAAGAAATCATAAAGATCAGAGCAGAAATCAATGAAATAGAGATGAAGAAAACAATAGAAAAGTTTGATGAAACAAAAAGCTGGTTGTTTGAAAAGATAAACAAAATTGATAAACCTTTAGCCAGAGTAATCAAAAAAAAAAAAGGGGGGGTCAGCGAGAAGGCTCAAATCAATATAATTAGAAATGAAAAAAGAGAAGTTACGATGGACATCACAGAAATACAAAGGATCATGAGAGATTACTACAAGCAACTATATGCCAATAAAATGCACAACCTGCAAGAAATGGACAAATCCTTAGAAAGGTACAATCTTCTAAGACTGAACCAGGAATATAAAATATGAACAGACCAATCACACGTACTGAAATTGAAACTGTGATTGGAAAACTTCCAACAAAAGTCCAGGACTAGATCACTTCACAGGTGAATTCTATCAAACATTTAGAGAAGAGTTAACACCTATCCTTCTGAAAGTCTTCCAAAAAATTGCAGAGGAAGGAAAACTCCCAAACTCATTCTGTGAGGTCACCATCACCCTAATACCAAAACCAGACAAAGATACCACACAAAAAAGAAAATTACAGGCCAATATCACTGATGAATGTAGATTCATATGTACTCAACAAAATACTAGCAAACCAAATCCAACAATACCTTAAAAAGATCATACATCATGATCAAGTGGGATTTATCCCAGGGATGTAAGGATTTTTCAATATCTGCAAATCAGTGTGATACACCACTTAACAAATTGAACAATAAAAACCATATGATCACCTCAATAGGGCACAAGATCTAAATAGACATTTCTCCAAAGATAACATACAGATGGCCAAAAAGCAGATGAAAACATGCTCAACAACATCACTTATTATTAGAGAAATGCAAATCAAAACTACAATGAGGTACCACCTCACACTGGTCAGAATGGCCATCATCAAAAATCTACAAACAATAAATGCTGGAGAGGGTATGGAGAAAAGGGAACACTCCTACACTGTTTGTGGGAATGTAAATTGGTGCAGCCACTATGGAGAACAGTATGGAGGTTCCTTAAGAAACTAAAAATGGAGCTACCATATGATCTAGCAATCCTACTCCTGGGCACATATCCAGAGAAAATCATAATTCAAAAAGATGCATGGATCCCAATGTTCACTGTAGAACTATTTACAATAGTCAAGACATGGAAGAAATCTAAATGTCCATTGACAGGAATGAATAAAGATGTAGTACATATATACAATGGAATATTACTCAGCCATAAAAAAGGATGCCATAATGCCATTTGCAGCAACACGGATGGACCTAGAGACTATCATACTAAGTGAAGAAAGTCAGAGAAAGACAAATATTGTATGATATCACTTATATGTGGAATCTAAAAAAAATGATACAAGTGAACTTATTTACAAAACAGACTTTGAAAACAAACATATGGTTACCAAAGGGGAGAGGTGGGGGGTGAGGGATAAATTAGGAGTGTGGGATTAACATATACATACTACTATATATAAAATAGATAATCAACAAGGACCTACTGCATAGCACAGGGAACTCTACTCAGTAATCTGTAATAACCTGTATCAGAAAATAATCTGAAAAAGAATGGATATATGTATAACTGAACCACTTTGCTCTACACCTGAAACTAACACAACATTGTAAATTAACTATAAAATAAAAATTAAGAAAAGAAAGGAATTACATAATAAAATGTAGAGAGATAGGAGAGTCTGACACAAAGCTCCTAAACCCCTTGGAATTTCCTGGGTAATAGGAGTTTCTTTTATAATAGTGAGGTGACTCTGTGGGCTCTTGGGTTGGGGCTGGTCACCAGAAAAAGCAAGCCATGATTAGAAGCTTGGAAATTTCAGCCCTACCTCCCATTTTCTGAAGAGGGGCTGGAAGTTAAGAGTCATACCTATGTGATGAAGCCTCCATAAAAGTACAGGGTTTAGAGATCTTCTGGGCTGGTGACCATATCCACATGGCAGGAAGGGGCACACTCCAACTCCACTAAGACAAAAGCTCCTGTGCTCAGGACTCTTCCAGACCTTGTACTGATACTATGTATCTCTTTATCTGGCTGCTTATCTGTATCCTTTAACATATCCTTTGTAATAAATTGGCATTAATAAGTAAACTGTTTTATTGGGTTCTGTAAGCCACTCTAGTAAATTATTCAACTCAAAGAGAGAACCTTGGGACCCTCTGATCTGTAGCTAATTTGAGCTGAAGTTGTGGGTAACCTGGGGACATATTCCTTGCTATTGGCATCTGAAGGAGAGGCCCATCTTGTGGGACTAAGACCTTAACCTGTGGGTTTTATGCTAACTTTGGCTAACATCAGAATTGAATTGTAGGACACCTAGCAGATGGCAGAGAATTGATGGTTGTCAGAAAACCTCCCACACATCTGGTTAAAGAAGTGTTCTGCGTGAGTAGTAAGAGGTGAAATATTTTTTCCTTTCCAATGTAAAAACAAAAAGTGCAGAGACTTTGAAAAAGTCAGGTTTGCATTTGAGTCAAGGGTCCACTGTGTAACAGTCCCTAAATTTAAATCTTTTCAAAATTAGAATGAGTATATTGAGAAATATGGAAGTCCTGGCATATAGTGAACATTTAGTGAATGAATCCTATCATAATTATTCACTGATAATAGTTTTCTTCACACTCTGATGACAGTGGAATAAATGTAAAGTTACAATAGAAAAAAATTGTTAAGACTTTCTGTTCACCTCACACAGTTCATAAGAGTTGTAGAATATGTCTTAATGATTCTTAGCAATCTATACTTTAAAATACTGTTAAAATATCTTCCTTCAAGGCTGAAGTAAATAACTATATTTAATTATGTTTGAGCAATTCAAAAACTCTTCAAAGGGCCCACTTCTGCTTAGCATTTTTCCTCCATATCAGACAGGCTTCTATTTGGTCCTGCAATGTAGCAATGGAATCACAGACCAATCCACAGTGCTTTCAGGTTTGAGAGCTCTCTTCAGTGAAATGCGCACATGGGGATTCTTGCTCAAACAGTATGAGTGTAAATGCAGCTGGCATGTCCACAAGGATATGGGATCATGAAGTTTGTGGTTTAATTATATCAGGAATAGAATTTGATCCATTCTCTAATTTATTCTAAAAACACATCACTTTAATGGGGTTTCAATGAACTGTGTGCCAAAGGCATAATGTTAAAAGCAAAAACGGGCTATTCCTTTTTTTTTCTTCAAAGAAAAAGCATTGATCAGGTCCATGATTAAATGCTATATGGAGAATATCTTCCACAAGCATAAGTCCTCATTATATTCCCCTTTGATTGCAAAGAATCTATGTGCCAAACACACAATAAATATAAGCATGGTCAGGGAGTTTCTGCAGGTGAATTGATAACTGTGCAGTGTGTGTGTGTGTGTGTGTGTGTGTGTGTGTGTGTGTGTGTGTACTAGCTGTTTTCATCCAGTAATTATGCATGGCCTGATGCCTATTTTGTCTGTATCCAGTGAGTAATATGTGTACTGCGTGGAGAATTTGAGAAACATCGAATCATTTATTCTTTCATTTATTCAACGAATAGGGCCCAGTCTTATACTAAGAGATGCAAATACAAGGGGAGCAGATGTATAAGCAGGTCTGTCTTTCTAAAGCTAAAGTTTATGGGGGAGATGGACACCAAAGGATCACACACTCAGTGTCATTTTACTACCATGATAAGTGCTTCTAAAAAGAAGAACACAGGATTCTAGGAGAGTAATATTGAGGGTTTATTTAGTCAAAGAGAGTAGGAAAGAATTTCCTAGGAAAAGTAACATTTGAGCTGAAGGAAAATAGCAGTTAACCAAATAGCAGATCACATGTGTCTACATTTTGGTGACTCCATTTTACTACTTCCTGGAAAAATCACCATTTTAGGGATGGCCATCCATGAAAAAGGGAGATTGGTCTATTATGTAAGTTAAGATCTTCCCTAAATTTGTCCCTCCTTGTCTTTTTGGTATCTTATTTTCCCTCATTCAAGCATTTGGATAGATGATTCACTCAAAAGAATATGGAAAACAAACTTGTGAAGCTCTTAGGAAACTACTGCAATTTAAATCCACAGGTAATAATATTAAACTTTGAAATGCTTTCCTCAGAAGCTTTAGTTTCACTTTGTGCCTCTGAACTCCTAGAGAGGTAGGAATAGAGAACACTACACTATACTACACTATAAAGGCTCAATCTTTGTAAAGAATAAATGAAAGCAATTTTCTCCGACGTAAGATTATAATAAAGTGAAACTTCAGGAGAAAACATCTTGCCTTACAACTTTCTCAACTGGCTTTTGGTTAAATTTTCAAATCCAGAAATTTAAGAAGATAATTTAAATGAATTTTATTATATTCTCTAGCTACTTATATTTCTATAATGTTAGATTCATATAGTCTAAAGATCATGCAGATTTATAATCAGACCAAATAACATCTAAGAAAGCATACCATTTTCTTTATAATCCTCATGAATTTAGACTTGCCATTTGGGAGAACATTAGGAATAATCTGTACTTATATCTTTTCATTAAAAAAAATATTGTACTTTCCTATGCATCTTAGTCACCCTATGATTGCTTTGCATTAACAAGTTCAAAATTATGTTTTTAGCTTTTTATGAATTTGTATGTACATTCTTTTCGAATACAAATATAAATTTGGAAAGATCTCATAAGGTTAACTGTCTCATCCTTTTAAGCCCTAGAACCCAATCTAAAATTTACAATGTGGTCCTGTTTATTTTGTTTAAATTTAAGGTGTAACATTTTAATCTATGTAGCCCATGTTTCCCTAATGCTCACCAGCCCATCACCACTAATTGGTTTATAAGGAACCATATTTGACTGAAGTTTTGTGTGTCATTTAAAACAGCCTTCTTCAAATATCTGGTACTTTGCTGAAGGTATCTCTCTTGCAGTCATGAATAAGTTCATTACTGTTGAGTATCAGTATTTGCCAGTGTGACAGACATCTGAGGCAACAGACAGGGTGAGGAGAACCATCCCTTCTCTGTGGTGTGCATTATAGCTTATCCAAACTGCACTGTTTGTTTCCTCATAAATTTATAGTGTTTTCAATGAAACAGCTTTTTCACATCTAACTCACAGTCTCCGTACACTCTGTAGAGATTATGTGTCAAATACGGACCATTACGTAAGACACATCTGTATGAAAGACCCAGTCTTATATTCAAAATCACCTGACTGTCTGGTGTGTTCTTTTCCTGGGTCCAGCTTACCTCACTGATTCCGCTTTCTTTAGGAAGAATCCTTCAAGGAGGCCCTTTGATCTTGAAGGTAAATAAGCTTCTGGTGAGGTCACCCACCAGTTCACTAGACATACTCAAACATGTTTAAATTCTAGTTTGGGCTACCTGAGACTTTCACTAAATGCCTACTATTTCTTGGACATCACATCTGACCTGAGAATTCAGAAATATGAGACATAGCTCCTATCCTAAAGTAGCTTAAAATCTACCTGGAGATATAATCACGTAAGTAATTTCAATACAGTATGAAAGTCACAACAATACAAATACTATGTGCTATGAGGGTGCATAGAAGTTGACCACTAACTTTTCCATAATTATTTTCAGCCTTAATTTGGGGGTGTATTGTTTTGTCTGATATGTGATTTGCTTCATCTAGGAGTCCCACAAAATCTTAAATGATAT
This sequence comes from Neophocaena asiaeorientalis asiaeorientalis, assembly GCF_003031525.2. Lineage (NCBI taxonomy): Eukaryota > Metazoa > Chordata > Mammalia > Artiodactyla > Phocoenidae > Neophocaena > Neophocaena asiaeorientalis. Next base: position 58,027 of record NW_020174428.1, read on the forward strand.
TGAAGGACCAGTTTATTTGGAAGGAGATAGAAATAAACTGATTTATGCAACAACAATATGTGTGTATGAATAGATTTACTGTGTATGGTGTTAAATAGTGTTCCCTCAAATCCATGTCCATCCAGAACCTCAGAATGTGACCTTCTGTGGAAATGGGGGCTTTGCAGTGTCAAAGAGAACCAGAGCTGTACACTAGTTAATGTGCAAAAAATAGATTTCATTTAGTAACTATTGTAATAGGGGGAAACAAACTTCAGTATAGAACGGAACTCAATTCTGATTATAGCCAAAGAGCATAAGTGGGGATATATAGCCAAGGAGCAGGGAGAGGGGTTCAGTGGATGGAAATTTACTAAGAGGAGACATAAAAGGTAATAGGATTCTTGAAAAACCTGATTAACAGGATTCTTGCTGAAGGCAGGCCAGGGTGATCAGATATCAAGGGTGATCATATACCAAGGGTGGGAAGGATGACTTAGCAAGATTCTTTGCTAAACCTGGACTGGGCAGGCCAAAGACAGGTTTGGGGCCAAGGTGGAGGCCTAGCCCAGAAAAGATTCTCAGAGGAACCTGTAAAGTTTGGTCAAAGAGGGAGTTTCTGTTATCAGATGCAATTAATTAAAATGGGGTAGTACTGGATTAGGGTGGGCCTTAAATCCATTATGACTGGAATCCTCTTAAAAGAAGAGGACAGAGGCAAAACCACACAGGGAAAAACATGTGATTATGGAGGCAGAGATTAGAGTAACTCATCTACAAGCCAAGGAACTCCCAAGGACTGCTGACAACCACCGGAGGCTAGGAGAAAGGCAAGGAAATGTTCTTCCCTAGAGCCTTCAGAGGAAGCATGGCCTTCTGACACCTTGAATTTGGATTTCTAGCCTCCATAACTGTAAAAGACTACATTCTGTTGTTTTAAGCCACTCAATTTGTGGTGCCTTGTTGTGGCACCAACTAACATATGGTATTATACCTACAAGCGCCCAGGGACACGGAGGATTGAGAAGGATATAAACCACAGTACCAACAATGCTTTCTGTTTGGTGAGGAAGGGTGGAATGAAACTGGGAGTGGGGTAAAGGAGGGGATTTCACACTGTATATTTTCTAGAATTCTTTTACATAGTGGGATTATATAGGTACTTTATGCTTTCAGGAGTATGTAAATACAGCATTACCAAAAAAAAGAAAAAGAATATATACAAGGGATATGGGAAAAGTTTAAAGCTTTCTCAGAGGAAGGCTAAGGAAATCTACATATGCATCAGTTTAATGAATATCACCATGTTAGGTTATATGGCACCTTGGTTTACCTCTTTATAATTACCCCAAACTGACCCTGAGATATCATGAATATACAGAATTGGTGGGAAACTGGCTTTTCATTTTCTACTTTAAAATCTTATTTGTGTTCTATATTTAAAGTGACTCCTCATGTATTGGCACTAACCTGAGAATGCACATCAGAAGGGGAAAATGACAGTTTCCTTCTTTCATTTTGTGCCTTATATCTGGTATCTTATTTACCACATACTTATCTGGGTTGTGATGAAAATATATAAAATAAATATTTGAACCTTTAACTTCAGAGAAGAAAATATATACAGTTACATGCTCCATGAAGGCAAGGATTATTATCCATTCTATTTACTGCTGCATGCTCAGCACCTTAAACAATAATTTGCACATAGTTGCATTCAATATCTGTCAATAAATGAATAAATATAGTAATGCATTATTTAACTTCCACTAGGAATTGTTATCTCTGCCTTTTGCCAAGAGTGCTAGGGAAATTATGTAAATGGCATTGACCCAGATAGTCAAACACAAACAAAGTTCTGCATAAAAGCATTCAGGTAAGATCCTATTTTCAGAAAACCAAATTTTAGGCTGATTTGCTTATTAACTGGTGTTTTACAAGTGTTTCTTATTTCATCCATTAGTTTATCTGCCTAGGTAAAATAGATTACTATACTAATAAATTAGTATAGTTTGCAAATCTCCAATTATCCTTATTAATAAGGTCATGATATTCTACAGAGGCATAATTGCACTGACATAATCTCTCAGTATCCAAAAGACTACATTTGGTGACTTACAATTTTCAGCCTTTCAGTATACCTATTTCACTGGAAATTACTTGCTCTCTATTCTATTTTATTGCTTTTACAGCTTGATTATATTTTACTAAAACTATTAAGAATGCTGACATATTTATTAGATCTATGGTGCTTTGAAAGGCACTTTTTTTAGATTCACAGATGAATGTAAATGCATGTGAAAAAACCCTCATTTTTAAACATTCTTCTTATTATATATACATGTACATATGTACACATATGTGACGTCTTATTGATTACTGGTTTCTAAAAAGAAAGCAAATATGGCATCTTTCACATAATTCTAGACTTCATAACTGGTCACTTTTTTGTGCCACATTAGAAAATATAGCTATAGACTTTTTTGGGTTACACTATATATCACAAGGTCACATTAGAAAATACATTCCATCTTTAACATCACTAGAATATGTAATAGGAAAATTACAATGTTTAGAATGATTTCTGTCACTGCAGTAAAGACAGGTTCAAAGATAATTAGATAACTTTCATTCCAATGGTTTCTGGTGAGACCTACAATGAGCTTTTCATGAGAGATCAAATATTAAAAACGAACTATAATAAAGAACAAATCTGACTCCATACTGGATATGTTTCTTTTACTTTAACCTTTGTATTCTATTGCTTTTGCTATAAGTTAATCACTAAAGGGATGTTGCCTATAAGCTTAAAGTATACATAGTGTCCCATCTCCAGGAACCCTGCCTCCTGTGCCTGAGTGTTAAGCTAAATTGCCTTTGTTTAAGCTCACAGGAAACATCCTGACCAGGCCCACCTGTGAAAGGCTGCAGGAAAGAAGAAATTAACACATTCCCTCCAGAGTCTAGCCAGAACCAGGAAATATATGCAACAATTTATCATCTTTCTTGTGTTTTTTTTTTTTTTTTTACTTTACCTCCTCACCTGCCCCTCTTTGTTCTGTGAAAGAAACTAGCATCCAAACCCAGTTAAGATGGTTCTTTGGGACACTAGTCCCCCATCTTCTCGGTCTGCTGGCTTTCTGAATAAAGTCACTATTCCCTGCCCCAACAACTCATCTCTTGACTTATTGGCCTGTTGTGCAGCAAGCACTATGAGCTTGGACTCAGTAACAAAACAAACAAAAGCACTAGATGCTTATCCTGATTTTTCAAGGAGAAAACATTCATGAATTACCTGCTATACTCATAGCATATGGAAGCCTCAAGTCAAAGGTCACTGAATTGTTTTTGAACTACTTCCCTTTTGACAGGGTGGAAAAGTCCTGGCTTGTGCACAACATGTGGTAGAGGAGTGTTGCCACAATCTGAGAATGAGGCTGAGAATCACAAATGCCTATTGTCAGTTAATGGTTATCGAGGTCTAAATGCAGTAGAGAACACATAATTAGGCATGGTTTCTGACCAGGATATTAACAACCTATGTTGGGAAACTGTCTATGCACTAAAACTATTTCTTCTCCTCATATTCGGTAACCTTAAGGCATATCAAATTAGGTTCCCTATGAGAAATAAATCTTGTGGAAAGGTTTTAAAGAGCCCAGAGGGCTTCAGAATCAGACTTCACAGAATGACCTCAACCTCTCCTGTCTAACACCATTAAAACTAAATTATCACATTCCCTGGATTAAAGTTGATTCTATTTTAATTACAGAGTATAAATTTCTTCATTGGTCAGCCTCCATAAAAATTTCAAGCTATTCCTTGGGCATTTGTCAGTCAATATATCTGCCTTTGCCTTAATACACTGGGAAACAACTAATACATATTAGCTAATGACTGTGGACCACCTCATATTTTTCTAGTATGGCCAAGTGTAATGGAACATAGGGTTAACAGTGGGGTAGTCAATAGTGAAAAGAGGAATTTTCTTGCCATATAAAGTGTTACTATTTGGACATGGGGAAAAATAATGCAGAAAGATATAAACAAATTTTAAATAAAAACTATATAGTTAAAATTCCATTCCTATCTAACTTTGAAGTTACAATAAAAAAATAATTCATAGAAGATTTTAACAGCAATTTTCTTTACCCACTATGACAGGAAATATATGTGTGTATATATGTGTATATATATATTTTTATTTAAATATATTAAAAATATAAAGTACTTATTGTATATATTATGTCATCACAAAATTGCATATATATAAATTATAGAATATATTTTTTCTCAGGAAATATATACATATATGCTTATCTATATTCATTTAGCCATCTATCATCTATCTATCTGCTTATTTCCTAGAATATGCTTCAGTTAATCACACCTCTATCAGTATGTACAATGGAGTCTGAATTGCTAATATAGAAGCTATTTCAGGCAATAACTGAAGCTGAATATGATATTAAAACATGTACATCATGCAATAGTTTGGTTTCTTGAAATTAGTCTCTCGTAGTCCCTTTGTACAGCTAATAAATCTTAAAGACGTATCTAATTTCTTGCCTTTGTTGTCCTAGCTTGAAATTTTACTTAATACATTTTGCATTCTTTAATATGATGTACTGATGCTAGATAACAGTTTTAATTAATTTTTAATTTAGAAATAGGAACACAAACCCCAATAGAAATAGAGTAATAGAAATAATTTAAAGTCAATTAAATGAAAGCATGTTTTGGACACTTCAATGATAATACTTGCTTTCTGCCTGTAATTAGACTTAATTTGGTTCTTTTACTAGATCAAAATTCATTTAAAGATTCTTTAACTGCTATTTTTTTAAAAATCAGTACTAAGCTCAATTTTGACAAACCTGTACCTGCAATGGGAACACTGAATAGGATTTTAAGTTTAAATGCTAATAACATGATCTATACTTAATTTAAGAATGACAGTTAAAGTTGAAATACGTGTAAAAAATCTGTATCAGGAAAAAATACCTATTCTTAGAAAAGGTAAGAAATGAGCAAAACAATCAAACAGCAGAGTCATTGCAAAAGTGGATTCTTAGAAAATTTAAATAAACATACTATAAAAAGAACTTCCCCCAAAGGAGAAACTATCTTATTTTAACACAAAGTTTCTCACATATCAATATGGAACTGGTGGGAAAATCTGAGATAATGTGAGACTTTGTTGAAGACTAGGCTATCAGAATGACATACAACTTCAGTCCAGGACTACACTATTTTTATAGTAGAATTTAAGTGAACTAATGTTCATTGAGAACGTATTATTTGCCAGATGGTATGCTACACAATTTCTTTTGGAATTACCATGGTGATTTTCTTTTTAAAAATGCAAGTATACCTGGCAGTGGTAACATAGCTAAGTAATTATAAGATCACTTTTCCTTAGACAGGTGACTGGGTAGAGAGTGGAGTTTCCTGGGGAGGAATATGGGGTAACTGAATAAAGAAATAAAAGGCACAGTCAGACAAATTTTCAACTTGAATGTCACAGATTCAATGGGTAATAATCTAGTATTCTCTGTTAATGCAGACAATATCAAATGTATGGCTTATTCTCAGTGGTATTACTAAAAGACAAGGGAAGTTTGTGAACAATGTTAATTTCTTATCACATGATAAATATTTCACTAATTTTCTTTAATTGTTCTTGAAACTATGTACATTTTTCACTTTTACCATCTTGAAATGTGTTAAAATACACAAGAATTTTGTTTTAGGTGCTAGAATCTTCCCCAGCAATATGAGACCTGATGGATGAGATTCCAAAGTAAAGTCCACTCATGTTAATGGATGGAGAAGGCAAAATAAAGGATAAAGGTGGCTTGGAAATTGAAGAAACAGCCCAAAGATCTAATCTACATAGGCCGTTTATAGAGGCTAAAGAAAGCAAAGCAAATAAATGTATGTCTAGTGTTGACTAATGGGAAAGATAAGTTCTGGGTAATGAATAGAAGGTGGATTTGAGCTTCTGTTTTTATAAGATGTCATTAGTTTATCTTATCTCCTGTATTGCTAAAAGCAAAATCAAAAAGGGAGTTGCCTTTGTGATACTTTTAAGTGCTAGAAATGTTTTTATGTTTATATTTTTGTTCTGATGCATAGTAGTTAAGTGTGGCCCTGGGAAATTTTTTCAGCCTTTTTAAAAATAAGATTATTAATCTAAAACAAGGGCATACCACTTAGTGTCCTTAAGAGAATTATATAAATGCATATAAAGTGTTTAGCATAGTGCCTGGAACCTAGAAAAAAAACTTGCTAAATGGTTATTGTTATCAAGTCACATTACAGATTGTTCCATTCCCTATAATCTAGTTCTATAATCAGACTTAATTTACATAACAAAATTTTATCCCAGACCTCTTAATTTCAGATAAACTGCTCATAAAGCAAGCATAGATCTCAGTGTAACTATAATTTGCTTCTGTCTCCAAATAACAGGTTTGATTTTTATTCCTCTTTTTAAAAAGATAATAATACATTTAAGTGAATATTTATACTAGCGTTAATAAACTTAAACTGATATACTATAGGAAAGAAAATTGACTACAAAAGTATTTCCTTGTAATACTAGTAGAAAATGTCATTAAATAATACTTGTCAAACACATGACTCCTTGGGCTTCCCTGGTGGCGCAGTGGTCAAGAGTCTGCCTGCCGATGCAGGGGACACGGGTTTGTGCCCTGGTCCGGGAAGATCCCACATGCCGCAGAGCGGCTGGGCCCGTGAGCCATGACCGCTGAGCCTGCGCATCCGGAGCCTGTGCTCCGCAATGGGAGAGGCCACAACAGTGAGAGGCCTGCGTACCGCAAAAACAAAAAACAAAAAACCCACATTACTCCTTAAGATTTTATTTTAGACAGAATGATGGGTTATGTTACTTGTATCTTTTGTTTCTTCCCTAAAATGAGCCATCAGGGCACTTTGATTACAGTTCAATTTTAGTGGAAACTTTGAAAATGACACTGCAGAGGTTGGATTATGAAGAGCTATGGGTCTGCAGATGGTTTATCAAAACATTCTTAAATTTTATTAGGCTTTCCTCAAGAAAACAAAATTTGGATTAATATATCATTTGTTAACTGACAAACCGCTCGAGAGAAAAGAAAAAAAAAAACTTCTATGATTCATTCCAGCAAAGAGATCAATAAAGAAATATAATCTTTATGCAAAGGCTGGTGGTTAGCCAGGAAACAAAGGAAACATTCTGGCTAGTTATTATGGAAACTGCTTGAAAATTGCAGATGCCTTAAATTTATAGCTTCTGCTGTTTTCTATATCACTTTGCAGTTTGCAGCTCAAGAGAAAACAGTGCTGCTTAATGACAGAGACAGTTTTGTTTGGGTTGCATTTTCTTTGTGGAGCAGAATTAGCATGCTAGGAAATATGAAATTTGTCTCAAACTGGTAGCTTCAAAAACACAGGAAAAAACATACAAAATTAAGGTACAGAGGAAAGGTAAAGTGGGGGAAATAACAGGTTTGTAAATAAGTAAACCTTTACAAACTTAAGATGTCTATTTAAAGACAAAGGATGTATTTTTATGTCTGTGAAGTACTTTACTCAAATAAGCTGCCTACAAAACCTTTTCACCTAGATGTCTGTCACCTTAAGTTAAAGCTAAAACTATCAATGCCTTTAAAAAGCAACTTCAATCTTCTGAACAGTTCATTTCTGAGTACTCATTTTAGTGTTCTTTTTAACCTCTGTGACATGTGTTTATTTGCTGACATTCATACAGAAATTTTATTAGCAATGTTATGTGTACTTTTTCTCAAAAATCTGTTCCCTTTTTATTTTAGTCAATTTTAGAATGGAAGTTTTCTGCAAGACAAATAAATGTTTATTTTTCATTGCATAAAAGTTGAAAAAACAAATAAAAATAAAATGATCTGCAAGACTACCATGATAGTTCCTGTTTTGCTACTAACATTTCAGAAAATATCAATAATCTATAGCAGAGGTTGGCAAACTTTTTCTGTAAATGTCAGTAATACTTTAGACTTCATGAACCATCTGTCTCAATTATTCAACACTGCTATAGCAGTGTGAAAGCAGCCATAGACAATATATAAGTAATGGGTGTGGCTGTGTTACAATAAACAATTATAAAAACAAACCATACTTTTGTCTGATCTATACTATAGAATAAAGTACTTATCCCAGATGTCAGAACCTGCCTCATTAATATTTGGGGTATCGCCTTCAAATAATTTTTCTGTGGAGAGTGGTAAGTAGGTATATAGGTATATCATGGATAAATGTCATTTCATTTTTGTTGTCCTGCATCTGCACTCTCTTCTATTTGGATTATTTTCCACTTTATGAGTATTGGTTGGATTCACATCCTACTATAGAAAAGTGAGATCCTCACTTTCCCAGACTCTCTTGCACCTGAGACTCTAGTGTTTAAACTTAGGTGTACCTGCCAGTGAAATTGAATATAAAATTATCAACGTAAAGAATTAAGGTTCAGGAAGAATCCATTTTAGCTGAGGGTGGTAGCAGAGACTCAATGGTACAACATTGAGTTTCCAAGTAAGAAGTTATTGAAGTACAGCAGTTGATTGCAGAGACCAGGGCTGCCATACTCAGCAGTATAATTTGAGGTGTGCTCTGTTAAGCCATGGAAACATCAGATTTGATTTATGCTAAATCCTTGTTTTCCAAATCTCATGCTGTCATTTTCCTTACAAGTGTGCTCACTATTGAATTTCTCCTCAATGAAATACTTTGAGGTAATTATTCAATGGGAGATCTTGTTGTTTGAAACCAATAACTCTGACTGATACAGAAATTTGTAATCTGAGAGGTCGTGGTGAGTGGGGGAATGTTAGATTGGTGAGTTGGAACCAAGGGTAGTAAAAATCACACTAATAAGCTAAGAAACTGGTCTCTGAAATCCTAGGGCTTTCAAAAATTATAAATGGTCAAAGCATTACTTATTGTGACCTAAAATGAATTAATAAGCAAAGATATAATTTATCAAGAACTTGTGGCTGCTGTTATAGAACAAAATGAACATAAGAATAACTTGGCATCATTGTGGTGGAGCAGTTATTGCTAATTTCCATTACATAGACTGAAGAGGAGAATGACAACTTTAGGTTTCTAATTTCAAAATGTTACCCAATAGTACAAACTTCCTATTATTTTAAGCAATCTCTTATGAATGAACCTAGAGCACCACAATAGCAAAACAAAAAGTTTGACTCTGTAGGCTTCCAAAGTATAATATTCATCAAATTCGCAACCTCATCACGTATCTTTTTTTTTTAGAACATCTATTTTTTTAGCGTGATATATTTTAAAAAGTTTTTTATTGAAGTATAGTTGATTTACAATGTGCCAATCTCTGCTGTGGCTCAGTTATATACATATATACATTCTTTTTTTTATATTCTTTTCCATTATGGTTTATTATCCCAGGAGACTGGATATAGTTCCCTGTGCTCTACAGTAGGACCTTATTGTTTATCCATCTAAATGTAATAGTTTGCATCTACCAACCCCAAACTCCCAGTCCATCCCTCTCGCTCTCCCCTTTCCTCTTGGCAACCACAAGTCTGATCCCTATGTCTATGAGTCTGTTTCTGTTTTGTAGGTAGGTTCATTTGTGCCATATTTTAGATTCCACATATAAGTGATATCATATGGTATTTGTCTTTCTCTTTCTGACTTACTTCACTTAGTCTTAGAGGAAAACATAGGAAGAATACTCTTTAACATAAATCACAGCAAGATGGTTTTGACCCATCCTAGAGTAACGAAAATAAAAATAAACAAATGGGACCTAATGAAACTTCAAAGCTTTTGCACAGCAAAGGAAACCATAAAGAAGACAGACAACCCTCAGAATGGAAGAAAATATTTGCAAACAAAGCAACTGACAAGGAATTAATCTCATCAAGTATCTTATATGAAATTAGGGCATTGATGGAGAAAGTGTGAGACACAAAGAACAGGAATGCAAATATATAGAAGGGTCAGAGGACTCAGGTTTATCTGAATTCCTAAACCTGTTAAGCTTTTCTTGCCAACTGTGTAAGTTGTCATATCTCTGTCTATTGTGGCAGTCCCTTCTTTCTTAAAATGCTGACTGTCCTTGTCTAACGAAGTTGTCTTATATAAATAAAGAAGCCAATGTGCCTAACGTACCTACCTAAACACACACTGTTTTAGTGCAATTTCTAACTAGAATCAGTTTCCAGCAAGTGCTTGGAAACATTTGCAAGATTGGCATTTTACCTTTGAATATTATTTTTAAAAAATATTTGTTTGTTCCTCATTGATATGATTACACATCAACATCCTAGCCATGCTTCCTCACCTTATTGTTAGGCATGGACACATGACTTGTTTGGTCAATACAAAGTGGGAAAACCCAAAGTGTACTATAGTAGAACCATTTAATGTATATGACTGAACTTCGCACTTTGTCCCCTGCCATAAGAACAGAAGCTATTGGGTACTGACTGCTGCTTCAGTCTTGGTCCTGGAATGGGTCTGTACATGGAGTAGAGACACAGCTGACCCACAGTCCATGATGAACACGAATAATGTTTTTGAACATGAATGTTGATAAATATTTTTGTTGTAAGCCACTGAGATTTGGGGATTTTTTTCTTATTGTAGCAGCATTGACAAAAATATGAGGAATAGATTTTGGTAACAGATTCTAAGCGTGATTCCAAAGACATAGGTATGTAATGTTAACTTGGACTGAAATTACCAATGTGTGTACAATTTCTACTTATTCTGGATTGTCTTTTCTAAAACAGCAAATAGTTTGAATTATTAACCTGGTAGGTTGACAGAAAGTAGTTTAGATACTGAAACTGTCTTTAAGTAAACAAGACTGTCCAAGTAAATTGATCCTGTATAACCTATTAATCTATTTATAAATATATCTCCTGAGAGGGCCCAGAAGACAGTACTTTCTCTAAGACCTTAAGAAATACACTGGGGAGATGATCACTAGCATTCATTACATATATATACACACATTTAATATATAATGTATATTATTTTTAGGGAGTAAGGGATGCAAAATAAAATGTGCTTCTTGACATCAATACAGATACCAGGATCTTGAGGTGACAGAATATAAATAATGATTTAACTATGGTTGCAAGGGGGGCAAGGTTACCATGACAGGTAACTTATCCAAAATTTCCCCAGTGGTACATAGATGAGCATTCCATTACTGTCTTAATGATTTGTATAAAGAAAAACACTACACCTAATTTGAGCCCTTTTATGGAGAGTCAGAGAACCTTATTTACTTTCCAGTCTTGAGTTTGTTCAATACCCAAGCTCCTTGAAAGAAGGGATATGATGTCCTAATATATAAGGAAGCATATAAGAAGCAACTGATAAAATACATCATATAATATGATATAGGTATTTCACATTCCTGGAAGGAAAAAACAAAGAAAAGGAGCAGGACTTATAAAAGATAAATTATTTGAGATGGGAAAAGCTTGAACACGATAGAAATGACTTGGTCTAAATACTCAAAGAAGAGTCAGTATCAGCAGTAATTTAAACTATCAGCTTCAAGGACAGTGAAAAATATTTTTAAAAAGTTAAATGTTACTTACATTAAGGATTTTGTCCATTTGCCTACTAGGTTTTTTGTAAATTGAAATAATTATTGGAATAGGAACGTTTTTAATTAGTAATGGATGGAACTAACTTGCCTTAAACTACATAGATAATTTTAGAAATTATGGATGGTGGTCTGAATATTGAATAATTCATATTATTACATTGATTTAATTACTGTTTAAATCCATACAGCAATCACATTTTTAATCTTCTTAAATTAATAAATTCCCATTTAATATAGAGAAGCAATGTTTAAGATACATTTTCTGCTATGATTGAGATTTATGAGTTACTGCTTTAGGCATTTTACATTAAGAACTAGAAAAAGGGGACTTCCCTGGTGGCACAGTGGTTAAGAATCCACCTGCCAATTCAGGGGACAAGTGTTCGATCCCTGGTCTGGGAAGATCCGACATGTTGCAGAGCAACTAAGCCCGTGTGCAACAACTACTGAGCCTGCGCTCTAGAGCCCGCAAGCCACAACTACTGAAGTCCGCACGCCTAGAGCCTGTGCTCTGCAACAAGAGAAGCCACCGCAATGAGAAGCCCGCGCACTGCAATGAAGAGTAGTCCCCGTTCGCTGCAACTAGAGAAAGCCCACGTGTAGCAATGAAGACCCAATGCAGCCAAAAATAAATTTTTAAAAAAGAACTAGAAAAAGTATCTTTTTTCTGGTATCAGTATAAATAATTATATGTTTTGTTTGTCTCCATGTTATTATATGTTTTAATCTTAAATTCAGTGAATGGTTTCAAGTGAAGGAAATCATTTTATGACTAATAGTTTTGTAAGAAATACATTAATAATCAAGTTAAGAATTTAATAGTCTAACTATTTAAAAATTGGTTTTGTTTAAACACTTCAACTTTGATTTTTTTTTTTTTTGTTAACATAAGAAAGCACTTTCCTAAAGTTGCAGGGAGACCTTTGGTTGTATAGAAACAATATTGCATCATGGGTAAGTACATTAAATCTGTCCACAGAATGTCTAGGTTTGCATTTTATACATACATATTATGCATATCTGTACATATTATGTATTATAAATATTTGTAACCAAATCATTTGAAGGCTTGATAAATTTTTAACAAAGTTTGTACATTTTTAATGAAAGTTACTAGTAATGTTTTACTAAGTAGCACAATGAATTTTTATTTTTAATCCCTGTACCCAATTTTGGAGTTAAGAAGGTTGTTGGTAAAAAATGTATGATGTACACTTAAGAAAAAAAAAAACCCACCTTACTCTTCCCTAATATATTTATATTTAAATCCTTCATAGTGTTGCTGTCATAATTAAATGAGCAATGCATCTAAGACGCTTATAGAATTACCCCGTACATATTAAAGACTATATATGTTGCAAGCTAAATTTCATTCTAGGCAAGAAAGATATGTACAACTAGGATATACTTGATTAATTCAGGTATTAAAGTTTGCATTCAGAAATACTAAAGGCTTGAGCAGCATCAAAATACCTGAATGATTCCTGTGGTGTGTAGAAAAGTCTAGATTAGTGTTAGAAAAACTGAATTCTCATGACCTTATTATTTACAGGCTATGTGATTTCAAAAAATCATAAGCCCTTCTTTACTGTAAACAAAGATGATAATAATGAGCCTAAACCATAAGACTGGGAGAATTTAAAGAAATAATGTGTTTTATAAACTTCTGGTCGTCCACCCTCGAAATGGGAGCGCAGGAGCCAGTTTCTGCAATGGTATTCTAATATTTAGGGCTGGATATCACAGTGCAGGGCCTGGCCCATGCTCTTGGGACAAAAAGCCCACACAGGATGACAAGGTCATTCTGAAGCCACAGGTGCAGGACAAGCAGGTGGAAAGAAAGCACAGTGTCAGAAAAGATGAGTCTGCAAAAGGCAGGCAAGGTGAAATGTACAGGTTCAATGAAAGGTCTGGAGAGACAGAGAGGAAAGGCTTTTTAAAGTCCATGAATAGAAAGAGAACGCTCGAGTGTACTCAATTGGATCAGCCAGAACACTCTAAAGCACCAAGTGTAAGTCATAAGTACTAAATAGTGCCCCACCCACCCAACGATGTCTCAGGCAGACACTATTTTTCTCTTCACAGAAGGGAAGCATCTACTATCTTCCCCCATTAATTCTCTCATATGGAATACTCAATACATTTAAGGTAGAAGATTGCTTTAGGTCTGTGCTGTGGATCCCTTGTTCTTTAGTGCTGGCTCCTCTTCAAGGCACTTAGGTTGCAATACAAGTGAAGTGGTATTTGGTGCTGTTTCTCAGCTGATTCTGGGTAATTTTTCTCATCGTGGTGCAACTATCAAAATCTTCCTGGACCCACCATACTTTCAATCAACTGTTTCCTTCTGCGTCCTATTGCTGATCCTGATCCTCTTATTTTCTCCTTTAGGCTAGGTTGCATTCACATTATTTTTTTCCTTCAGCATCTATCTTTTCCACTTCAGAGCTTGAGGCAGATGATATTTTCTAAAGATGTGCAGACCAACCTGCATATACACACACACACACACACACACACACACACACACACACACACACAAATACACTTAACATTTCATGTTAACACTTTTGAGAGATGGAGGTCTATATTTTCTATTCTTGAAATAGGTAGACTTTGTAACTGCCTTAACCAATATATTATGATGAAAGTGATGCTATGTGACTTCTAAGGCTTCTGCCTGCCTCTCTTGAACAAGCGTTTGAGGAGCCATGAGTTGGAATGTAAAAAGTAAGGTTACACTGAAATCACTATACTGGAGAGACCACATGAAGAGGCCACATAGAGAGAGAGAGGGCTGCTTGAGGAAATCCAGGTGTTCTAACCCCCAGGTGTTCTTCCATGTTCTCAGCGTGCCTTCAGAGGGTTCTAGCCCGGTTCTCCAAGCCACCTTAGATTATGCTGAGTACAGCAGAGATAAACTGTCATAAGCAAAATGAATGTTGTTGTTTTAAGCCACTAAGTTATTGAGTAATTTGTTATACAGCTCTAATAACTGGGACAGGGCTCTTCAGAAATTGATAAGAGAATGTTTATATTTGTGGCAGCATAATACTGTATTCTCCACTACAATTTGGTTCTCTCCTTTGGGTCACTGAGGAAAAAGACCTTACTATTAAAGCTTCTTTAACTTAAGGTGATGTTTGGATGTAAACAATATTTTTCTTACATCTAAACTTTGTTCCCTCCATTCTATGACCATTGTATGGAGAGGTGTCAACCAAGCATATTTAAATTTTTCACATGTATTTCTCACAAATCTAGAACTTTTCTAAGATATTGAATACTGTGAGCAAAAGCACTGATATATAAAACGCTTTTGTCCAAATCATTCTAACTTGAATAGGATGACAGTTTTGTCCAACTGTTAAAGTAAACATAGCTAAAATAATAGCATGTATTTAATAAAATGATATATTAAGCATGACCGGCATTTTTCTCTGGATTAGGTCCAGCAGTTTATCAGTTGCCTCTGGCTAGCTTTGTATAGTGCAATTGAATGGCTTTGACAAAATTCCAAAACCAAATATGAAATTAATGTAATTCAGCAATATGTCACTTTTATTAAAGAGTAAGATGTTAAAATTGAACTCAAAATTTTATGCTAAATATTACATTTTATTTTCTATATATTTTCATGGTTATATTAAAACATATAAATATCTAAATAGATTTATATATATTTTATTAGGTCTGTGCTAACCTCACAAATAAAAAGTGTGAGGTTGTTTATGCTTTGACAACTTGGCCAAATCAAATGAAGAAATAAAGATCAAGGTGACTTGTGGAAATATAATTATATATAATTTCGTCAAGGGTGAACTTTCCTTTGGTTAGTTATATGTTATTAGTTGCTACTGAGCAAAGGGACTTAGGCTGTAGGCACTTTTACATCTGGACACAGAGATGTTTCTTGGGAAGAAGAGGCCGCAGAGTGTAGGGTCATACTACAAACAGTAGATAAAATCAATTGTTATCCTTATTTAAACTCTGATAAATCTCAAATATTGTGTTTGATTCTTAAAATTCTACTTCAAGAAAGGTATAAAGTATGTGTACATGTAGAATATTTTTGTGGTTAAAAATTTTAAAATATATACTTTTCTAAGAAATGTTTGGTTTCAATGTCAGAAAAAATAATTTGCTATATGGTCAAGTGGTAGAATGTTAAGCATACTATAATACCAGATTTCTCTTATTCTTAAAATATCTATCATTTTATCTATCTATGTAGGTATGTATGTAAGTATGTATGCATGTGTTTATGTTACTTAATATGCATAAGATAAATAATATTTCACTGGTATAAAATGCTTTTCAAGTTCTGCACCATCTCAGTTTATTGTTAAGTTAAATAAAAAAATGAAAAATGATAAAGTAGGTATTATAAGCATTTAACAGAGAAAATTGAAAGTCAGAGGAATTAAATGACTTTGCCAAATTTCCACAGCTGCTGCATGCAAAATCCAGTATTTGAACAAGTGTTTTAATAGTTATTTGTTCATGTATTCAATAAGTACTTATTGTGATCCTGGAGAATATATTTGCAAGACACATAATCAAAACAGATTAGTATCAAAAATATATAAAAAATTATATAAATCACTAATAAAAATATAAACAGTCCAAGAAAAAATGGCATAAGTATCTCAGAAAAAGAAAAGACATGCACATGGCCAAGAATATATGAAGAGATGTTCAATCTCATTAGTGTTCAAGGAAATAAAAATCATAGCCACAATAGGGTAATATTTTATACTCATGTTATTGGCAAAAAATAAAAGATTATAATGAAAAATAAATCTGATGATAAACATCAAGGAGAATACAGATCCACTGGAACCCATTCCTAGTGGGAGTAAAAATGATATATCCACTGTGAACAAGTTTGGTGCTACATTTTAATATGATCTCATAATTATGAACTCATACATGCCCTTCTCTCTAGCAATGTAACTGAAAGGTGTCTGTTCAAGGGAACTATTTCTCATGTGCTCCATGAGACATATACAAGGATGTTTCTAGATCAGTACTATCAAAAGCAAACTCCTGGGGAAAAAAAGTCAAGCATTCATAAATAAGAAAATAATTTAAAATAATAAAAACAGGTGTGCATTCACACAACTGAATATTGTATATCAAAAACAATAGAGGATTCTAGAGGATTCTCCTAGAGTCTGTCATACAGAGTGAAGTAAGTCAGAAAGAGAAAAACAAATACCATATGCTAACACATATATATGGAATCTTAAAAAAAAAAAAGGTTCTGAAGAACCTAGGGGCAGGATAGGAATAAAGATGCAGACGTAGAGAATGGACTTGAGGACACGGGGAGGGGGAAGGGTAAGCTGGGACGAAGTGAGAGAGTGGCATGGACTTATATATACATTACCAAATGTAAAATACGTAGCTAGTGGGAAGCAGCTGCGTAGCACAGGGAGATCAGCTCAGTGCTTTGTGACCAACCAGAGGGGTGGGATAGGGAGGGTGGGAGGGAAACGCAAGAGGGAGGAGCTGTGGGGATATATGTATATGTATAGCTGATTCACTTTGTTATAAAGCAGAAACTAACACACCATTATAAAGCAGTTATACTCCAATAAAGATGTTTTTAAAAAATGGAAGAAACATAGAGGATTCTTAGCAATTAAATAATAATTCTCCAACAAATACATAGAAAATTGTCTCTTTTGTGGCATCTTCACACTTTTTTTCATTTTTGTTTTATTGTGTAGACATAATGTCTCTTGACTGAAACCTAGAATAGATTCAAGATACACTTGGAAAAAGTGGAGATTGTATTTATGTACATGAATACATGTCAAAATCCTGAAAATATAACTGCAAGAAAGTAATATTCTTGCTAGCCATTCTGTTTTAAACATATCCAAAGAAACTGCACATTTTACAAAGAAATGGATCCACAGATACCCATTACTTAAAGGTAAAATCTCTCAGGCATTCATGTCAGTTATTTTAAAAAAATTTTTTTAGTGTTTTAGCTTTTTTATATAGCAACAGTTTAAAGCAAATTTCAATTACCATGTTATTTCACCTCTACATAATTCATACCTAAATTTAGAAATCAAGAACAGCTTCTTATATAATCATAGTGCATTATAATAATGTATAAGATTAGTAATTTTTGGTATAAATTAATAAGTCTATTTTAATATTTCCCACTTGTCCTCAAAATATAACGTTACAGTTATCTTTTTCCCCAAATCAAGATCCAAATGTGTTTTATATGTTGTATTTGGCTTTTATGTCATTTAATCTAAAAAAAGTCCCCCCTCCCTTTTTTATGCCTAGGTATAGATAGAAGAAAAATAAGCCATAGGTTCATTTCAAGAGGCATAATGACTTATTTAATATAATTCAACAGATTTCTTATTAAAAACTGTCAGCAAACCAATAATAGAACGAAAATTCCTCAAAGTGATAAGGTATCTATGAAAAACCTACTGCTATCATCATAACATAAGGTTCATATGAAAAATAAAAATATACACTCTCACTACTATTTCGTATAATCTCTAGACAGTACAATAGGTAAGGAAAAGAAACTAAATCAAGTTTGGAAAAGAAGTAAAACACACTATATTCATGCATTGTATAATGGACATAATGTAAACTTTGAAAATCTGAATAAATTTAGGAAGTCTTAATAGAAAAAATAAGTGATATTAGCAAGTTGTGGGATGAAGATCAATATAAACATATGTGTCTGGTAGGAATAAACAATTAGAAAATAACTTTAAAATTATTGAAATTGACAACTGCAACACACTGCTGAGAAAAAATGAAAGTATGCCTAAAGAAGTGGATAAAAGTACCATATTTAGGAATTAGATAACTATTGTTAAGACATCATGAGTTTAGATATGGATATCCATGATGAACTACACATTCAGTTCAATCCCAATCAAAATACCAGCAAGCAACTCTCCTTCTAGTAATGAAGAAAGTATCAATACCAGGTGCAAAACTTGCCATTGGTGAAAGCAACTGTAACACTGGAGAAAACATATGAGGTAACCGTTTCCAGGCATTAAACAGGAAGAATTGAATAACTTCTACCCTTGAAAAAAGGGAAACACACAAGGTAAGCCCAAGGAAGCATTTTGATCACTATGTCTCTTTTCAGGGACACTTCCTGGGGAACAGAGAGTGGGGAAAAAGGGAGTGGTGATTTGACCTTCTGATATACAAGCTCTAGTATAAGACCCTCTGCTTAAAAGTGGGCTAGCCCTCTTGAATTGCTTTTATGGGATAGTAAGCAGCAAGTGTGATGATGTCATTTCTGAGATTAGGTTAAAAAGAATGACTTCATTCACTAGCTAACTCACTTTATAGCCTTGCTGGCTTGAGCAGTTTGATGAATCAATCTGCTATGTTGGAGAGACACATAGGGCAAGGAACTGATGACGGCATCTGGCCAAAACCCAGTAAGGAACACAGGCCCTCAGTCTAACTGCCTGATTAGAATTGAATCCTGCCAATAACCACATGAGCTTGGATGTGGATTCTTCTCCAGCTGAGACTTCAGATAACTGCAGTGAAATGACATTTTGATTGCAGCTTGTGACAGACTGTTAGATGGAAGACCCTGATAAGCTTGGCCTGGATACCTGACCCATACAAACTATGAGAAAACAATTTTTTTTATTGTTATGTAGCAATATATAACTAATACACTTCTTAAGTATAAATGGGACATTCACTAAGATATACCATATTCAGGGTTATAACACAAACTTTATGATATTTAAACAAATAGAAATTATACCAAGTATGTTCACAGAACATAATGAAATTAGAAGTCAGTAACAGGAAGATATATAATACACAAATATTTGAAAATTAAGTAACACATAGAACAAAGGAGAAATATGCAGGCAAATTAAAACATTTTGAATTAAATTAAAATTAAAATTCATTGTATAAAAACTTGTGGAAGGAGAGAACCAGCCAAGATGATGGGGTAGAAAGACCCTGAGCTCACCTCCTCTCAACAGGCACAACAAAACCACAACTATCTGCAGGAAAACCATCTAAGCAAAAGACTGAAACCTATGAGAAAAGATTTTCTACAACTAGACATAAAGAAGGGACCACAATGAGATGGGTAAGAAGGGTAGACTCTCAATATAATCAAGTCCCATGCCCTCAGGTGGGTTACCCACAAAATGGAGAATAATTATAGTGCAGAGATTCTCCCACAGGAGTGAGAGTTCTGAGCCCCAAACTGAGTTCCCCAGCCTGGGGATCCTGTACTGGGAAGAAGAGCCCCCAGAGCATTTGAAGGCCAGCAGGACTTACTTTCAGGAGTCCCAACAGATTGTGGGAAATAGAAACTTCACTCATAAAGGGCACACACAAAATCTCATGTGCACCAGGACATAGGGCAAAAGTAGTAATTTGAGAGGAGTCTGGGCCAGACTTATGTATTGGCCTTGGAGAGTCCCCCAGAGAGGTGAGAGGTGGCTACAGCTCATCCTGGGGACATAGACACTGGCAGCAACCATATTTAGGAGCTGGTTCTACAGCATGAACATGCTGCTGGCAGCTGCCTTATTGGCTCATTAGCACCAAGATCTGGCCCCACCCAACAGCCTATAAGCACCAGTGCTAGGATGACTCAGGTCAGACAACTAACTGAGTGGGGACACAGCACCCATCAGCAAGCACCTAAAGACTTTCTGAGCCCTCTAGACATGCCTCTTTACACAGCCCTGCCCACCAGAGGGCCAAGACCCAACTCCACCCACCAGTGAGCAGGCAACGCCCTGTCCCCTAGGAAGCCTTCACAAGCTTCTAGACCAGCCTCACCCATGAGGGGGCAGACACCAGATGGAGGAAAACCACAATCCCACAGCCTGGGACCCAGACTGCTTACAGCAGGCTAGAGCCTAACCTGGTTGGGCACTGGCCCTGTCCACTAGCAGTCCAACACAAGCTTTGTGAAAACACTGACCCTATACCCAACTATGTCAGGAAAAGTCCCTCTCCTCCTCAAAGATCTAATATGAGTTCTGGGATCCCAGGACCCTGCAGCCAGACCCTAGGAGCTGGCTCTGCCTTCAAGTAGGCTGTCCCTAACCCCAGGATCTGGCTTCACCTGCAAATGGTGGTGGTGGGGGGTACAATAGCTCCAGAGTCTTCTGAACCCTGACTCCACCCACCAGTGAGCCAGCACTAGACTCAGAGCTGCCTGGGATTCTTCAGTCAGCAGCCTCATGACCAGACCCCACTAACTAGCAGCCAGCAGCATCCGCACAAGGCAGGGCCTGGCAACCAATGAGCCTAAGGATCAACCAAGCCTATCAAACTGCCCACACAAACCACCAAAACAGAAGGACCCATGCAGCCCTCTTAGGGGGAATCCCTAGAGCATATAACTTGGGTGACAAGAGAGGAGTGTGCTACATGGACTCATAGGATGCTCCTATATACAAAAAAATACAGTAGCAACTTAGACAAAATGAGGTGGCAAGGGAACATGTTCCAGACTAAGGAACAAGTTAAAACCCCAGGAGAAGAGCTAAGTGAAGAGAAGACAGGCAATCTACCCAAGAAATAGTTCAGAGTCATGATTGTAAAGATGATCAAAGAACTTGGGAGAAGAATGAATGCACAGAATGAGAAGTTAGAAGTTTTCAACCGAGAGAAAATATAAAGAACAACCAGAGATGAAAAATACAATAACTGAAATGAAGAATACACTAGAGGGAATCAATAGTAGATTAAATGATACAGAAGAACGGATCAATGAGCTGGAAGACAGTAGTGGAAATCACTGCTGCTGAATGGAAAAAAGAATGAAAAGAAATGAAGACATTTCAAGAGACGTTTGGGACAACATTAAGCACAATAATATTAGCAATATAGGGGTCCCAGAAGGAGAAGAGAGAGAAAAAAGGGTCTGAGAACATATTTGAAAACATAATAGTTGAAAACTTCCCTAACATGGGAAAGGAAACAGTCACCCAAGTCTAGGAAGCACAAAGACTAACATACAGGATAAATCCAAAGAGTAAGACACCAAGATGCATTGTAATTAAAATGACAAAAGTTAGAGACTATTAAAAGCAGCAAAGGAAAAACAACAAATAACATACAAGAAACTCCTATAAGGTTATTAGCTGATTTTTTAGCACAAACTCTGCAGGACAGAAGGAACTGACATGATATATTCAAAGTAATGAAAGGGGAAAACCTACAACTAAGGACTCTACCCATCAAGATTCAAAGTTAGTAAAAAGAAAGAAATAAAGAGCAGAGCTGAAATTAATAAAATAGTGAATAAAAAAACAATGGAAAAGAATGAATGAAAGTAAAAGCTGGTTCTTTGAAAAGATAAACAAAATTGATAAGCCTTCAGCCAGACTCATCAAGAAAAAAAGAGAGAGTGTCCAAATAAATAAAATCAGAACAGAAAAGGGGAAGTTACAATCAACATCACAGGAATACAAAGGATCATAAGTGACTACTATGAACAACTATATGCCAATAAAATGGACAACCTAAAAGAAATGGACAAATACTTGAAAGGTACAATCTCCCAAGACTGAACCAGGAAGAAATAGAAAATATGAACACACCAATTACCAGTACTGAAATTGAATCAGTAATTTAAAAACTCCCAGCAAACAAACGTCCAGGACCAGATGGCTTCACAGGTGAATTTGACCAAAGGTTTAGAGAAGAGTTAACACCTATCCTTCTGAAACAATTCCAAAAAATTGCAGAGGAAAGAACACTTCCAAGCTCATTCTATGAGGCCACCATCACCTTGATACCAAAACTAGACAAAGATGTCACAAAAAAGGTTACAGGTTAATATCACTGATGAACATAGAGGCAAAAACCCTCAACAAAGTACTAGCAAACCAAATCCAACCATACTTTGAAAGGATCAAACACCATGATCAACTGTGATTTATCTCAAGGATGCAGGGATTTTTTAATATCTGCAAAACAGTTAATGTGATACACCATATTAACAAATTGAATAAAAACCATATGATCATCTAAATGGATGCAGAAAAAGCTTTTGATAAAATTCAACATCCATTTATGATAAAAAACTCTCCAGAAAGTGGGCATAGAGGGAAACTACCTCAACATAATAAAGGCCATATATGAAAAACTAACAGCTAACATCCTACTCAATGGTGAAAAGCTGAAAGCATTCCCTCTGAGATCAGGAATACCCACTCTTGCAGCTTTTATTAAATATAATTTTGGAAGTCCTAGAACAGCAACCAAAGAAGAAAAACAAATGAAAGGAATCTAAATTGGAAAGGAAGAAGTAAAATTGTCACTGTCTGCAGATGACATGATACTGTACATAGAAAATCCTAAAGATGCCACCAGAAAACTACTAGAGCTCAGCAATGCATTCAGTAAAGTTACAGGATACAAAATAAATGTACAGAAATCTGTTGCATTTCTATATACTAACAATGAAATAGCAGAAAGAGAAATTAAGGAAACAATCCCATTTACCACTGAATCAAAAAGAATAAAATGCCTAGGAATAAACCTACCTAAGGAGGCAAAAGACCTATACCTTGAAAACTATAAGATGCTGATGAAAGAAATTTAAGATGACAAACAGATGGAAAGGTATTCTTAGACTGGAAGAATCAATACGGTTAAAATGACCGTACTACCCAAGGCAATCTACAGATTCAATGTAATCCCTATCAAATTACCAATGGCATTTTTCATAGAACTAGGACAAAAAGTTTAAAATTTGTATGGAAACACAAAAGACCCTGAATAGCCAAAACTATCTTGAGAAAGAAGAATGGAGCTGAAGTAATTATGCTCCCTGACTTCAGACTATAGTACAAAGCTACAGTAATAGAAACAGTATGGCAATGGCATAAAAACAGACACATAGATCAGTGGAACAGGATAGAAAGCTCAGGAATAAACCCACACATATGGTCAATTAGACAGACAAGAATATACAATAGAGAAAAGACAGTCTTTTCAATAAGTGGTGCTGGGAAAACTGGACAGCTACATGTAAAGGAATGAAATTAGAACAGTCTCTAATCCCATATACAAAAATAAACTCAAAATGGATTAAAGACCTAAATGTAAGAAGAGATACCATAAAACTAGAGGAAAACATAGGCAGAACACTCTAACATAAATCACAGTGATATTTTTGGGGTCCATCTCTTAGAATAATGGAAACAAAAGCAAAATAAACAAATGAGACCTAATTAAACTTAAAAGCTTTTGCATATCAAAGGAAACCATAAACAAAGTGAAAAGATAGCCTAAGGAATGGGAGAAAATATTTGCAAATGATGCGACCAACAAGGGCCTAATTGCCAAAGTATACAAATAGCTCATAAAACTCAATAACAAAACGAACAACCCAAACAAAAAATGGGGAGATATAAATAGACATTTCTCCAAAGAAGACATACAGATAGCCAATAGGCACATAAAAAGATGCTCAACATCGCTAATTATTAGATAAATGCAAATCAAAACTACAGTGAGGTGTCATCTCACACCAGCAGTCTGGCCAACATTAAAAAGTCTACAAATAAATGCTGGAGAGGGTGTGGAGAAAAGGGAACCCTCCTACACTGTTGGTGGGAATGTAAATTGGTGCAGCCACTGTGGAGAACAGTATGGAGGCTCCTTAGAAAACTAAAAATAGAGTTGTTATATGATCCAGCCTAGTCATATATCCAGAAAAGATGAAAACTCTAATTTGAAAAGAATCATGCACCCCAATGTTCATAGCAGCACTGTTTACAATAGCCAAGACATGGAAGCAACCTAAATATCCATTGACAGATGAATGGATTCACAAGATGTGGTGTGTGAATATATATATTCACACACCACATATATATATGTGTGTGTATATATATATATATATATACACACACACACACTCACACTTATGTATAACGGAATGTTACTAAGTCATAAAAAAGAATGAACTAATGCAACATGGATGGACCTAGAGATTATTAAACCAATTACTAAGTGAAATAAGTCAGGCAGAGAAAGACAAATATGAGATATCACTTATATGTGGAATCTAAAGAAAGATACAAGTGACCTTATTTATAAAACAGAAAGAATCACAGACATGGAAAACATATTTATGGTTACCAAAGGGAAAAAGGGCTGGGAGGGATAAATTGTGAGTTTGGGATTAACAGATCCACACTAGTATATATTAAAGATAGATAAACAACAAGGATCTACTGTAGAGTACAGGGAACTATATTCAACATCCTGTAGTAACCTATGATGGAAAAGAATCTGAAAAAGAATATAACTACATCACTCAACACTTCAATCTAAACTAAACATTAATCTTATTTTTTTCCCATTCTTCCCCTAACTAGTGCAGGTTAGAGGCAGGTCCTCTGCCTTGTAAGAAGAGCAAATAGTTGGAGCCTTTATTCTTTCTTGCTTTCTTCATTTGCCACTCACTAGCTGCCATTTCTGTGCCCTCTAGGATCAGAGCAAAAATAAGAAAGGTAAAGGATATATAAAATTCCTACTTGATGTCTACTTTCATGAAGAGTTTAGAAAATTTTGTGCTTTACCAATATTTAAAGCTTACTCCTCTCCTTTATTCATTCTGGTCCCATCAACTAAAACACTATTGACTTGATAATTATCTTTCCCTGGTAATTCTTTTCCAGAGTCTGGCTTTCCAGCAATACACCATACAATTTCTTTGTCTTCCCTGAAGACAATCCTGTTGACTTGGGCAGGACTTCACCTCATCCTGGTTATCTCCCAAATGGACTACATGTGTTCCACAAGGAACATTTACACAGTCTTTGGCCTGATTAAATATACGAATAAAAGCTGAACCCAACACAGAAGCAGCTTGCTCCATACTCCAATCATTGGAATAGCTAGTCAAAATATCTCATCCTCTTAGATTTCCTCTATGAAATTTATAATCTCAGTTAATGAAAATATCTTTATTCGTTTCCTAGGCTTGATGTAGCAAAGAACCACAAACTGAATGACTAAGAACAATAGAAATTTATTGTCTCACTGTTCTGAAGACTAGAATTCTGAAATCAAGGTGTTGACAGGGTCATGCTCACCCTGAAAACAGGGAGAAAGGTTTCTGCATCTTTTTCTAGCTTCTGGTGGCTTGCCAGCAATCCTTGGCATTCCTAGGCTTGTGGTTGCTGCATTTAGTCTCAGCCTCTGTCATCCCATTGCACTCCCTTCTTGTGTGCCTGTGTGTCCCTTTCCCTCTTCCTGTAAGGACACCAGTTATATTGATTCAGAGACCACCTTAATAACCTCATCTTAATTTGACTACATCTGCAAAGACCCTATTTCAAGTAAGGTGACATTCATAATTACCTGGGGCTAAGATGTCAATACATCTTTTTGGAGGACACAGTTTAACCCATAACATCTAACCAAGCTCTCCATGTGGTCCTTTTCACTTTACATTTAAAGACCTCTCCACCCATTCTCTCCTTAGTGTATGGATATGGTAGTAGGAGGGGGGTTTATAATATGGGAATAATTTTCTTTAAATAATTTTCCAATTAAAAATCCACTCATTTTTTTACTATTTTTTTCTCTTTTGGAATGATAAAATTTTGCTTTTTAAGAGTTGTAAAACTGGTTCTTTTGAAAACATTTAATGAAATCTGGTCTTACTTTGACATTTTATGCATATCACATTGTCTGAGTCAAATAAACCCATTTTAAGTACATGTACATTTAGAAGTGACATATTTACATATCCAAGCAACCACCACCAAAATAACAAAAGAATTCCATTAACCCAAATATTTAATTATTTCTGGTCCATTTCAAGACTATGCCCCCACACCACCACCACCACTTTGCTTCCCCAAAAATTGCTTGGCCCAGGAAAGCAGCGATCTCATTTCTATTACTACTGATTAGTTTTGCTAGTTTTATATTTTATATCAATGGACTCAACTAGTATGTATTCATCTTTATGGGCATATGTTTTCATTTCTTCTGAATAAATCTCTGTAGGAGTACTAGGTTTTATGGTAAGTGTATACTTAACTTTAAAAGAAATTTCCAAACTCTTTCCAAAGGATTCCTGTTAACTTTATATCCTCATCAATCCTTAATATTTTCCACCTTTTTAATGTTTGCCATACTAATGGGTTTATAGTGGTACTTCATTATAGGTTTAATTTGCATTTATCTCATGACTAGTGATACTGAATGTCTTTCTATAAACATATTACCTATCAGTATACCTATTTTTGTCAAGTATCTGTTCCAAACATTTGCCTATTTATAACTGGGTTAGTTGTGTTTTAGTATATTGTAAGATTAAAAAAATATTCTAGATGCAAGTTTGAAATATATATACATATATTGATACATATATATACACATGCATACGTACAAAGAGAATTTAAGGAGAAGGTGCTTTAAATTTTGATGATAAAATTGTTAATGTTTTTAATAGTTCACGCTTTTTGTGGTCTGGTTAAATATAATCTTTTCCTAAGCTAATATCTTAAAAGATTTTTGCCACTATTTTCTCCTAGAAATGCTATAATTTTAGCTTTTAAATTTAGTTCTGTGATCTGTTTTCAAGATAATTTTGGTATATGGTGTAATGTGTGGTTCAAGATTTATTTTGCCTATATGAATGTCCAGTTTTTCCAGCACAGTTTGTTGAAAAGTGTAGCCTTTCCTTCATTGAATTACTTCCACATATTTGTTTAAAATCAATTGACGGTATAGTGTGGGTCTATTTCTGGACTGTATTGTGCTTCGCTGATCCATATATCTATACTTATACCAATACTGCACTGTATTGATTAATGTAGTTTTACAGTATGCCAGTGAATTAGGTAGTGTTTGTTCTCTAAATCTGTTCTTTGTTTTCAAAACTGTTTTGACTAAACTATGTTCTTAGAATTTCCATAAACATTTGGAATAACTTTGTTGATTTCTACAGACTTTGCTGGGATTTTTGTTGGCATTGCAAGTAATCTATAGATTATCTATGTGAGGGTAAATTGTATAATAAACATACTGAGTCTTCCAAACCAATAACAAGACTTATTTCAGTATTTCTTACTTTCTGTCAACAGTATTTTGTAGTTTTCACTTTATGGAGCTTGCACATATATTGTTAAATTTATTCCTAAATACTTCATGTTATTAAAATTTACTTCAGTGATTGTTTTTTAAAATTCAATTTCTAATTGTATAAATAATTGCTTTTCATATGTTGACTTAGCATTTTATGATGTGATAAACCATATTAGAATTTATTAGATCCAGTAACTTTTTGTAGATTCCTTAGGATTTTCCACATACTTGATCATATCCTCTGCAAACAAAAGAGGTTTACTCTTTTGTTCCAATCTGCATGCTCTCTCTGTCTCCCTTTCCAATTTCCCATTCTCTTTCTCTCTCTCCCTTCCTCTCAATCTCCCTCTTTCTCCCTCTCTGGTTTGTTGCTTTGTCTAGGATCATAGTACAACACTGACTAGAAATAGTGAAGATGTTCATCCTTGACTTGTTCATGATCTTAAGCAGAAAGCTTTTTATATTTATCATTAAGCATAATGCTAGCTCTATTTTCTTTTTTTTTAAACTATACCTTATCAGGTTGAGGGAGTTCCTCTTATCCCAGTTTTCTGAGAATTCTTATCACATATATCGTTGAATTTTTTCAGATGATTTATCTGCATTTAGTGAAATGATTGCTTTTGTTCTGATTTATTAATATGATGGATTGCACTGATTGGTTTTCAAAGTTAAAACAATCTTGAATTCCAGGAATAAATTCCGCTTGGTCATGATACAATTTTTCTGTACTGGTGGATTCTAAATACTGTTTTATGAAATATTTTATAGACATGTCCATATGTATGCATGTGCGCGTGCACACACACACACACACACACACACACGCACACGTTCATATTGAGCTGTAGTTTCCTGGTAATGTCTATCAGTCTGATTTTGGTCTATCAATTAATGAAGATAGAATTATTAAATCTCCAACTGTGTAGATTTTAAAAATTTCTTCTTTTAGTTTTGTCAGTTTTTACTTCATTAAATTTTAAAATTTTCCTAAAAATAATGTTTATTATGTAATATTACCACACATATTGACTGCTAACCTTAATACTTTTTAGAGTTTAATGTTTATCAAAGAAATTCAGTTAAATATATATCAAAGAGAAGCATGAAAATTTTATAATACCCTTCCCTCAAACATAAAATGTGTTTGTTAAAGTTATACAGAAATATGAGAGTTTGTTACAACAACCCTTTAGAATATTGTCTACAATAAAAAATAAGCCATTTGGTAGGTGAAAGTCACATATATCCTGGTATGGGAGTAATGGAAAAGCAGCATGGGGATGAGTTTAAGTGAAATTGAAATTAATTTTCACAGTTTAGTTGCCGGGTGGTCTCAGATGGCATGGTTGTTTAATCTTAGCTAGTGCAGGTGTGAAAGTCATAATATGAAAACTGACACATTCAAATAGAAAAAGAAACAATATTATAATTAGGCTTCATACTCAGAGTAAAGTGTGAAAAGCTTTTTACACAATTTCTCTGAGTTGTAGAAAAACTACAGAACTTTTGGGAAAATAAATATGGACATGATATAGCTTTCATTCTCTGCATAACCCATAACAAAAAGCATTGTTCAGCTGATGTTTATGTTGAAGAATTTTCATTTTACTAGTGCCTGAGATAAATTTTTAGAGCCGTTCCAGCAATGGAAATATGCCTAATGATATGATATGCAAGATCATCTTTTTTTCCCATGGAGAGTGCTCTTTTTAAATTAGAGCACATTCTGTCCCTTTTTCTATCTAATTAAGACACAAGTATGATTTGAACCACTCATCACAAAGTTGGCTGTGGAAATATATCTATTAGTTACTTTTGATAAGTCTTTACAAACAAGACTATATATATATGATATTTATAATAATTTATATTGAGCAGCATTGTATATATTGGACATGCTACGTGTGGCTGAGTAGATTACACTGCACTTGAACATTCATAACATTATGGTGTGAAGTACATATATAACTATACTGGGGTTTTCTCTATGAACAAAGTAATATTATAACACAGAAAATATATTTTGTTCCTTGGAGACAATTACACATACAGAATTACTTTGACTAAAAGTCACATTTGAAAACTACTGAAAAGAAAAACCCTACTGAAATGGCTAACACTTTACTGCTGTGAAAACCACTGTTTTCATCTATCCCTAATTTATTTCTACACATACAATACACATTAAGCTTATTATTTCTCATGGCAAAAAACCCACATTATGTAATTCCCTAAACCATAAATAATTTCTTAAATTAAGGTTCTATCAGTGGTATCTCAGTATAGATTACATTTGATTTGGTAGAAGACTCACCTATTGTAAGTAAATTTGCAGGCTAAAGATAACATTCAAGTATACAAAGTAACTCTGATTCTTCATTATTGATGACATTAAACTGAAAATAGATCAAAAGTGTTTCCAAGGCTACATATTATGATTTAATTAGTTTATTAAAATTATGAGAGTAAGAGAAAGTTTTATATTTACTCTATTTTATATAATCCTTAAAATGACCTCTCCTTCAGCTAAAATATAAGCAGACCAGCAAACTCAATTTGTTTTATCTATGAGTTATCATACATACGGAGAGCTATTAATCAGAGTACAATGTCTATATAGCTTGTCTATATAAAAACTATGGGTAATACTATAGTCTATATAACAGCTATGGGTAATACTTTAATTATAGGATAATATGTATTTTTTGTTATAATAATAAATACAAATGCATTACATTAAAAAACTAGATGTTTTTACAGTCACTAAACTTTCCTTGAAATATCATAAATTTAAAGCTCAATTTCAACTACATCTCTTAAATACACTGAATAAATTACATTCTACTACACTGTATCTAAAATCTTATGTAAATTTAATGAGGTTATATAGGCTTTAGGTACATAATGCTAGCTGTTGTATTAAAAATAAAATCCAAATTCTCAGTGAATTAACAGTGAAAATTGATTACTCAACTTTAAGTATTCATTCAATATCCATATGGTTGCCATAAGGAAAACATACCCTGTCCATTTGTTCATTTTGTGATGTAGATCTCCTTAACACATGGCCCAGGAGGTATCAGCAGAGGGACCAAGACAGAAAAGGGAGGATTGTGTAAGGGAGAAATTACAATCCAAATTTGGCTGTGGTGAATATCCCTTCTTCTTACATTTTAGTAAATGAAATTGGTCACATATTAACACCTAACTTCATGAGAAGAAGGATGGACGCTGGAAAATAAGTTTCCGTGTGTCCACAAGGAAAACAAAATATCTTTGGAGAAAACATGGTATTTCTTTGGTCAAATAAGAAAGAAGGAAGAAGTTAAAAACCATATGCATAATTCAACACCCATTTATGATAAAAACCCTCCAGAAAGTAGGCATAGATGGAGCTTACCTCAACATAATAAAGGCCATATATGACAAACCCACAGCCAACATCGTTCTCAATGGTGAAAAATTGAAACCATTTCCACTAAGATCAGGAACAAGATGAGGCTGACCACTCTCACCACTATTATTCACCATAGTTTTGGAAGTTTTAGCCACAGCAATCACAGAAGAAAAAGAAATAAAAGGAATCCAAATCAGAAAAGAAGAAGTAAAACTGTCACTGTTTGCAGATGGCAAGATCCTATACATAGAGAAACGTAAAGATGCTACCAGAAAACTAAAAGAGCTAATCAATGAATTTGGTAAAGTAGCAGGATACAAAATTAATGCACAGAAATCTCTTGCATTCCTACACACTAATGATGAAAAATGTGAAACAGAAATAAAGGGAACACTCCCATTTACTACTGCAACAAAAAGAATAAAATACCTAGGAATAAACCTGCCTAAGGAGACAAAAGACCTGTATGCAGAAAACTATAAGACTCTGATGAAAGAAATTAAAGATGATACAAAGAGATGGAGGGATATACTATGTTCTTGGATTGGAAGAAACAACATTGTGAAAATGACTATACTACCCAAAGCAATCTACAGATTCAATGCAGTGCAATCCCTATCAAACTACCAATGGCATTTTTAACAGAACTAGAACAAAACATTTCACAATTTGTATGGAAACACAAAAGACCCCGAATAGCCAAAGCAATCTTGAGAAAAAAAAAAAAAAATGGAGCTGGAGAACTCAGGCTACCTGCCTTCAGACTATACTACAAAGCTACAGTAATCAAGACAGTATGGAACTGGCACAAAAACAGAAATATAGATCAAGGGAACAGGACAGAAATCCCAGAGATAAACCCATGCACATATGGTCACCTTATCTTTGATAAAGGAGGCAAGAATATACAATGGAGAAAAGACAGCCTCTTCAATAAGTGTTGCTGGGAAAACTGGACAGCTACATGTAAAAGAATGAAATTAGAACACTTCCTAACACCATACACAAAAATAAACTCAAAATGGATTAAAGAACTAAATGTAAGGCCAGACACTATAAAACTCTTAGAGGAAAACATTAGGCAGAACACTGTATGACAAAAAACACAGCAAGATCCTTTTTGACCCACCTCCTCGAGAAATGGAAACAAAAACAAAAATAAACAAATGGGACCTAATGAAACTTCAAAGCTTTTGCACAGCAAAGGAAACCATAAACAAGACCAAAAGACAACCCTCAGAATGGGAGAAAATATTTGCAATTGAAGCAACTGACAAAGGATTAATCCCCAAAATTTACAAGCAGCTCATGCAGCTCCATAACAAAAAAACAAACAACCCAATCCAAAAATGGGCAGAAGACCTAAATAGATATTTCTCCAAAGAAGATATACAGATTGCCAACAAACACATGAAAGAATGCTCAACATCACTAATCATTAGAGAAATGTAAGTCAAAACTACAATGAGGTGTCACCTCACACCAGTCAGAATGGCCATCATGAAAAAATCTACAAACAATAAGTGCTGGAGAGGGTGTGGAGAAAAGGGAACACTCTTGCACTGCTGGTGGCAATGTAAAATGATACAGCCACTATGGAGAATAGTATGGAGGTTCCTTACAAAACTAAAAATAGAACTACCATATGACCCAGCATTCCCACTACTGGAAATATACCCTGAGAAAATCATAATTCAAAAGGAGTCATGTACCACAATGTTCATTGCAGCTCTATTTACAATAGCCAGGACATGGAAGCAACCTACATGTCCACTGACAGATGAATGGGTAAAGAAGATGTGGCACATATATACAATGGTATATTACTGAGCCATAAAAAGAAATGAAATGGAGTTATTTGTAGTGAGGTGGATGGACCTAGAGACTATCATACAGAGTAAGTCAGAAAGAGAAAGACAAATACCGTAAGCTAACACATATATATGGAATCTAAAAAAAATAAGAAAGAGAAAAGAAAAACGTTCTGAAGAACCTAGGGGCAGGACAGGAATAAAGATGCAGACGTACAGAATGGACTTGAGGACACGGGGAGAGGGAAGGGTATGCTGGGACGACGTTAGAGAGTGGCATGGACATGTATCCACTACCAAATGTAAAACAGATGGCTAGTGGGAAGGAGCCACATAGCACAGGGAGATCAGCTCAGTGTTTGTGTCCACCTAGAGGGGTGGGATGGGGGTGGGTGGGATGGAGAAACTAACACACCATTGTAAAGCAATTATACCCCAATAAAGATGTTAAAAAAAAAAAGAGCTTGAGAAGAATCTATAAAAAAAAACAAAAAAAACCCCACCATGTGCATAAAGTGTATATTACACTTTTACAGGATTTCTAAGGCAGCAATGCTGTTGCAGATATAGAATATGTTTGGCAAGAACAACAAGAATTGTGCAATTGATAAACCACAAGAGCTCTATTCACTTATACTTTTCTTAGTTCAGGAAATTAAAATTAGCTTCTTAAAGAGTGAGAGCTTCCTCTTCTACTTTTAAAAATGGTGTGAAATATTCATTATCACTACAAAATAATTCTTTTTGAATTTTGTTTTCATTTTTACTGTTAGTTTCGTATTTCTTCAATGAAAATTTATCTTTTGAAGTTGGATATGTAATTTTCTTTTACTGTGGATAAAAATCTGGTTAAAAAAAGAACATATTTCAATCAGAAGTTAATGTGTCCTCTACAGAGAACAGTATGGAGGTTCCTTAAAAAACTACAAAAAAAAAACAAAAAAAAAACCAAAAAACTACAAATAGAACTACCATATGACCCAGCAATCCCACTACTGGACATATACTCTGAGAAAACCATAATTCAAAGAGAGTCATGTACCAAAATATTCATTGCACCTCAATTTACAATAGCCAGGACTTGGAAGCAACCTAAGTGTCCATCAACAGATGAATGAATAAAGAAGATGTGGCACATATATACAATGGAATATTACTCAGCCATAAAAAGAAATGAAATTGAGTTATTTGTAGTGAGGTGGATGGACCTAGAGTCTGTCATACAGAGTGAAGTAAGTCAGAAAGAGAAAAACAATTACTGTATGCTAACACATATAGATGGAATGTAAAAAAAAAAAAAAAGGTCATGAAGAACCTAGGGGCAAGACGGGAATAAAGATGCAGACCTACTAGAGAATGGACTTGAGGATACAGGGAGGGGGAAGGGTAAGCTGGGACAAAGTGAGAGAAAGGCATGGATGTATATACGCTACCAAATGTAAAATAGATAGCTAGTGGGAAAATTATAAAGCAGAAAATGACACACCATTGTCAAGCAATTATACTCCAATAAAGATGTTAAAAAAATAAAAGTTAATGTGTCCTAAAAAAGTGTCACTAAACAATTACAGTTGCAGATACTGTGTTAAGTATCAATATACTCATACATCTTGTTTAATATACATGTGAAATTACACTAAAATGGATTTTTATTATTAAAGGAAACCAAAGATCATTTTACAGTTAATAGAGCCCAATTTATGAGCTTATACTGAGTCATGAACTACAAGAATAAAACAGTAATTATTCTTTATTGAAAAATTGTGTTACTATGGAATTAATTTGCCATAATTGTCCATGATGAGATGTTATATTCTTTGTTCAGAGTAGTTGGGTCTTTCATCATGGTTGTTTAATAATCACCACAGTATTCAAAGAGTATGAAAATATTTTTTTCCATTATTTTATTTACTGCTTTAATTTTATAGAATCTGGAAACCAAAAGACTTACTAAAACTTGCTATATGCACTAGTATAACTACTTCTAGGGATATTTATACAAAATGATTTATGATATATTTACCTGAATCATAAATGTTTTTATAGTAGCATTGTACTAAAGTAGAAGTACCATTTCCATAAAAGAAATGGAAGCTAGAATGCCAAAAATGACTACAAAGATTTTTGAAATGGACTTCCAAGCTACTGAAATGAGATGAAAATTAAAAATATTCAGTTGTTACAGTTTTCTTCTATAGACAATATATGGTTACCAAAACCTTCAAAGTTCTGGACATTTTTTGACTAAGACTGCACTGCATTTCACTTGAATCAGAATATAAAAATGATACATTTAAAAAAATTTCTTTGGAAATTCTCTGTCTAAACCTTGAGATTCTAAGGTTTAGAAACAAACCAGGAATGGCCTGTCACCAAAACATTTCAGAAAAATGTAAATGGATACAAAGTGATTATTTCATAGAATAAGGAATTCTTTATCTCTTTGAACAGCTCCTAACTTGTAACCATATCCTGGATTTCTTTTTCTCGGTTATCTTAAGTGATACGTTCACACTCTAATTTAAAAAAAAAAACAAAAAACTTGGTTATCTTAAAGATGCCCAAGAATCACACCTAACTTTAATTGAAAGTGTATTTCATGCATTTTATTACTGAATTTTGAAACTGATAATTTCAAATTCGCCACATATTACACATGACTAAAATCAGTACTATTAATAATCTTCTCAGAAGTATTATTTTATGAAAAGTCATGTTTCATTTTGAAAAGAAATCATTGAAGTAATAATTTAAGGTAATAAAAGAAAACTTGTATGCTTTGAGTGCTCCTACAGATATACCAAGACAGCAGTTTAATTTGCATCATATTGATACACGGTCCACATCATTAAGTATAAAGATTATTTTTAGATGTTTGATGTTGCTGGATACAGTGGTGAGGTGACTAAGAGATTTAAAACTGTTATCAATTTGCTTGCTTAGACCAGAGGTTAAGCTACTCAATTTCTGTGAATCTTCAATGGGTTTTATAGACCTAATACTCTTTTCACTTGATTGCTCAAAATAAAAGCAATATTTTTTGCTAATAATAGCAATTCATAGCAATAATGAATTAGGCGATTATACTTTATAGATAAATGAAATGAATGACAGGAATTTTAAAGGGATTGGGGGAGGAACTGGTAATATTTTTATAAAGTAATTGCACTACCAGTGAAATAGTATAATGTTATCTGAAAGTGAAATTATTAATTGTAAATGCATCTTTCACACTCTAGGGCAACCACTAAATTTTTTTTTTAAAAGATGTATAGTTGATATGCTAAGAGAGGGGAAAAAATGTTGTCATAGAAAATAATAAAACAAGAGAAGGTAGAGAAAGAGTGGAAGAAAAAAGAGAAAAAGATCAAGAATTAGTTTAAAAATACTGTAGAAACCAATTATATCAATAATCATTTAAAATGTGAATGGTATAACTTCGCCAATTAAAAGACAGAGACTATCACAGTAGATTAAAAAACAAACAAAAACCTTAGACCCAACTACATGTTTACAAGAAGTCTACCTTAAATATAAGGACAAAGATAAAACGTAAAGGAATAGAGAAAGATACCATGCTAAGACTAAACAAAACAAAACTGGAGAAAATATATTTATTTTAGACAAATCCAACTTCACAGCAAGGAAAATTGTCAGAAGGGGATACTAAATAATGATAAAGCGGTCAACTTCTCATAATGACCCATAATGTGTACGTGTAGTATGTTGTTGTGGCTATCAACAAACATATTCTAAAGTTTACAGAAAGATGCAAAAGACTCAGCATAACCAACAC
Source organism: Neophocaena asiaeorientalis asiaeorientalis (assembly GCF_003031525.2). Classification (NCBI taxonomy): domain Eukaryota; kingdom Metazoa; phylum Chordata; class Mammalia; order Artiodactyla; family Phocoenidae; genus Neophocaena; species Neophocaena asiaeorientalis. The sequence continues at coordinate 94,776 of NW_020174428.1, forward strand.
AATATTAAAGAAGAAGAATCAAATCAAAGGAATGACAATACCAGACTTTGAGACTTTCTATAAGGCTATAGTATGAAGAATCTGTGGTATTGGTGAAAGAATAGACAAATAGATCAATGAAACAGAACAGAGAGCCCCAAAATAGATCCACACAAATATAGACCACATTTATTTGATTTTCGATGAAAGAGGAAAGGTGATAAAGGAGTCTAAACAGAAAAATGGTGAAAAAACTGGACATACACATGAAGAAAAAACAATCTAGACACAGATGTTACAAATTTCACAAGAATTAACTCAAATGGATCATAAATTTAAAATGTAAAACTATAAAACTCCAAGAATGTAGGAGAAAATCTAAGTGATCTTGAGTTTGAAGATGACTTTTATATACAACACCAAAAGCACTATACATGAAAGAAAAATTGATATGTTGGACTTTATTAAAAGTAAAAATTTCTTCCCTACAAATACACTGTTAAGAGAATTCATAGACAAGCCACTGACTGGGAAAAAATGTTTGCAAAATGTATCTGAAAAAGCACTTGCATCCAAATATGCAAAGAACCCTAAAACTCAACAATAAGAAAGCAAACAACTGAATACAAGATGGCAAAAGATGAGAACACATACCTTGCCAAAGACGATATATCAATGTTAAATAAGCATATTAAAAGTTATTTAACATATGTCATTAGGGAATTACAAATTAAAACAATAATGTGATACAACTAAACACTTATTCGAATGGCTAACCCAAAACACTGACATCAATTGCTTGCAAAATATGAAACAACAGGAAATCTCATCTGTTGCTGGTGGGAATGCAAAAAAGTACAGAAATTTTGGAATACAGCCTGGCAGTTTCTTACAAAGCTAAACAGTCTTATCATGTTATCTAACAACCACACTCCAAGGTATTTACCAAAATGAGTTGAAAACTTGTGTCCACACAAAAACCTGCACTGGACTGTATAAAGTATCTTTATTCATAATTGCCAAAACTTGGAAGCAACTGATATGTCCTTCAAAAGGTGAACTGACAAACTATAGCACATCAGTACAATGGAATGTTATTCAACAATAAAATGAAATAAACTCTCAAGCCAAGAAAAGACATGGAGGAATTTTAAATGCATATTGCTACATGCAAGAAGCCAATCTGAAAAGACTACATATTGTATGAATCCAACTATATGACCTTCTGGGAAAGGCAAAACTATAGAGACTATAAACTCATCAGTGGTTGCCAGGGGCTTGGATGGAGGGCAGGAAGATGAATAGGTGGAACACAGGGTTTTTAGAGCAGTGAAAGTATTCTGTACGGTACTATAATAGCAGTTGTATATATTTGTCAAAACCCATGGAACTATATGCAACAAAAATCTGCATCCTAATGTATAGATTTTAGTTAATAGTAACATATAAACGTTTGTTCATCAACTGTTAAGGAAGGTACAATGCTAATGGAAGATGTTAATAATAGAGGAAATTCTGAGTGGGGGAGGGGACATGAGAACTTTCTGTATTTTCTGTTCAATTTTCTGTAAATATAAAACTTCTCAAAAAAGTCTATTGTTTTTTTTAAAAAAGAGATTTTCATGGTGTTTTAAAAAACAGCATAATTTAGCCCTTTCTGTCCCAAAGAGAAATTGGTACCTATGAGTGGATTGCTGCCTCAGAAATTAAAATCTAATTATTTGTGGCATTGTTTTAGGGGTTAGGCATTTGGCAGTGTGGGGGAAAAGTTGAAGTATGGGACAGTATCTATATTTGTAGTGGAAAATTATCAGTACAGTACACTGGTAAGAAATTGGAAGACATATAATACAGCTAATTTACCATAGGGTGGTGGGTTTTGAGAGGTTAAAAACAGCGTGTTGATAGCATGTGCTTTTTGTTATTAGCTGTGTTTGACAAAGCATTAGAAGAAACTTATAACTAAGTGAAAAATTGCCCATTTTGCAATGAAAAATAAAAGGGAATAGAGAGTCAATATGGCATTAGGATGGAAAAGACAACTGATACTGGGTCAAAAATTAGTTGATAAAAATGAGAACTTCTTTTTAGTAAAGAAAGCCATGAAATAAAATCTAGCTTTGCTACAAGAAATAAAACAAGGGCATGGCCATAATGCGATCCATGGTTTAAAACTGGAGATGGGTTAAGACAGTGCCTGACATTTTCTTCAGTTATACTCTTATTTGGCTCTTAACCCTGTACAATGATCATATTAACAAGACGTTACTCAAAAGTGAGTACACATTATAGGAAATGCCCAAGAACCCAATACGAGCAATATATACTCTGGTTTAAAATAAGTCAGGGTATACTGCCAATATGAAGAAATATGCTGCATTTTATCTACTATGCATCTACACAGATAATATCCTCAATATATTTTGTTCACTTTGAGAAACAAATCATTTTCCTTTCTGGTTCAACTTCTAATCTATATTTGAATTTATTATATAAAACTCATGCTTTAGGGCTTCCCTGGTGGCGCAGTGGTTGAGAGTCCGCCTGCCGATGCAGGGGACATGGGTTCGTGCCCCAGTCCGGGAAGATCCCACATGCCGTGGAGCGGCTGGGCCCGTGAGCCATGACGGCTTAGCTTGCGCGTCCGGAGCCTGTGCTCCGCAACGGGAGAAGCCACAACAGTGAGAGGCCCGCGTACCACAAAAAACAAAACAAAACAAAAAAACCCCACAAAAAAAACTCATGGCTTTGTACTAGAATTCTAAACAAAATGAGAAAGTTAAAATATTTTTACTTTTTCTGCTAAAGCTTCCTAAGTAAATACCATGCAAAGAGATTTAATTCTTAATCAAATTTTTAAATACTTCAAGTTTCTTCAACTGAAAATCTCCTTGTACTGATCTGAATTTCTCTTCAAGATAATATTTTTGGATGTACAAACTAAGTATAATTACAAAATATCTTTCAAACCTATTCTGGAAATGGGAGATCTGTCATGAAAGATCCTTTAGATATTACCATTGAACTAGAGTGATAAGATCATATTCTCACATAGGAATATTATTGTGATGTTGCCTTCTTTCTATTGGTTAGGTTACTTAAATAATACAGTTGAGGCAGATACAGCAATATCAGTCTAAAGTAACATTATGCCATAGAGACAAAACCAATTTTGAATTTAAGTATTTTATATTAAAGTTAAAATGATTTCACACACAAATCTTCAAAAATCATACACGTTGACTTCTAAATGTTAATACAGAAGAAATTTTTATTTTAAATAGTAATGTATTCACTCTATTGCTGAAACAATATTTTATTGTAGGCAAAAATAAATTCATTAAGAAATTTTTAACTTAAGTTTTTCTTTTCTAGGGTCTTTTTTTTTCTATTATTCTTTCTTTGAGTCTGATACCTTGCTTTATGGTATCATAGCCTCACAACCTTATTCACTTCAGCAGGGAGCATCGTATAAAAAGAATCGCTTGAAAGGGTAATGGCATTTGCTGCATTACTAATCTATTCTTTCAACCACTGATTAGCATTGAAATTGATTTTGAACTTCTTGTGACTCAAATGACATTAATATAGCATTTGCTGTTAGAAACATAACACCTATTTCATGTTAGCAGGTGATGATACATCATTAATTAGATAACTTGATGTTGAAACTCTTTACAAGCCATCGAAACCCATTAGTCCAAAACAGCTCTCTATAAGAGAAAGTAACTGTAAATGTCTTTGAATACTAAAGAATGAAGATGTCATTTTTTTGGAGATTACATTAGTATCTTCTTTATTATAACCCATGAATTCTCAACCCTAGCTGTGTGTTACAATCACTTAAAGAACTTTTACATTATTGATATATTGACTGCAACCCCAGTGGTTCTGAGTTATTTGGTCCGGTATGGGACCAAGGTATCAGAGTCATTTAAACCTTCCCAGATTAATTTGACCTGGAAGCCAGTGATAAGAACCATATTTAACCCAGAATTCAAATACCCATGCTAATGTATACCTATTATCGTGGAAACACTCATGCATGTTCTAAAATCTTCTATACATAGCAAGTATAAATAAGTATTTTCATTCTTGGCTCTCATGAAGGACTCTTGTGCAAGATGAAAAGTACAGTAATATCTATAGTTTCGTTGTGATACCTATAACAAATAGTGCTTTACTTTAATGCCAAAGGTTTTCAACACTTTCAGTTCAATTTTTATTCATATAGGGAAAAATACTAGCATAGAATTTTTTTAATCTCCAAAAACATTTTTTAGAAGATAGAATTACACTAAAAATAATTTTTTAAAAATCTGAATCTATGTTGTTCAAATGAAATGTTCATTCTCACTATTTCTTCCATTGTTCTTTACAACTGTTCATTTTTTTTTCTGTTAGAAATAATAAAATATTCAACAGGGAAAAATTCTAGGAATACAAACAACTCTCTTTCTTAAAAGAAAATATTGGCCTAGATACCGGAGGCCAGGATTCTAGGAATGACTCTGAAGCTTGCTTACTGTAAGATCTAGGTAAACTTTTAACTCTGCCACTCTCCACTTGTATAAAGCACGAGGTTCGCTTTAGTTAATTCTAATATTCTTTAGAGGCATTTATTAACCCCTCAGCTCTGTTCCTCACACACAAGGAAAATTAAACTGACTTTAGATCTATAGCTGAACCACATTTAATTTGATTGGCACTGCAATGGTGCTCAAAAATATCTGAAATAGGGCTTCGCTGGTGGCACAGTGGTTGAGAATCTCCCTGCCAATGCAGAGGACACAGGTTTGAGCCCTGGTCTGGGAAGATCCCACATGCCGTGGAGCAACTGGGCCCATGAGCCACAACTACTGAGCCTGCACGTCTGGAGCTTGTGCTCCGCAACAAGAGAGGCCGCGACAGTTAGAGGCCTGCGCACCACGATGAAGAGTGGCCCCCGCTCGCCACAACTAGAGAAAGCCCTTGCACAGAAACGAAGACCCAACACAGCCAAAAATAAATAAATAGCACTCCATTTAAAAAATAAAAAATCTGAAATAAATGTTTCTCTCACTCTACTGAATATTTTAAAAACCACACATTTTCCAAAAATCAGGGTTTCATCTTTAGCTTCTACTGGTAAAATCTAAAATATTGCTTTGCAAGCTCCTTATTCAAACCTCATCCCATATATGTTACTTCAATAATACCACTATTAATTATTTTTTTAAACATCTTTATTGGAGGGTAATTGCTTTACAATGGTGTGTTAGTTTCTGCTTTATAACAAAGTGAATCAGCTATATGTATACATATATCCTCATATCTCCTTCCTCTTGCATCTCCCTCCCTCCCTCCATCCCTATCCCACCCCTCTAGGTAGTGACAAAGCACCGAGCTGATCTCCCTGTGCTATGTGGCTGCTTCCCACTAGCTATCGGTTTTACATTTGGTAGTGTATATATGTCTATGCCACTCTCTCACTTTGTCCCAGCTTACCCTTCCTCCTCTCTGTCCTCAAGTCCATTCTCTGTCTGCGTCTTTATTCCCATCCTGTCCCTAGGTTCTTTAGAACCACTTGTTTTTTTTTTAGATTCCATATATATGTGTTAGCATACGGTATTTGCTTTTCTCTTTCTGACTTACTTCACTCTGTATGACAGACTCTAGATCCATCCACCTCACTACAAATAACTCCATTTTGTTTCCTTTTATTGCTGAGTAATATTCCATTGTATATATGTGCCACATCTTCTTTATCCATTCATCTGTCGATGGACACTTAGGTCGCTTCCATGTCCTGGCTATTGTAAATAGAGCTGCAATGGACATTGTGGTACATGACTCTTTTTGAATTATGGTCTTCTCAGGGTATATGCCCAGTAGTGGGATAGCTGGGTTGTATGGTAGTTCTATTTTTAGTTTTTAATTATGCTGCTAATATACCAATAACAGCAATGCTAATTTCTCTTTACATTTTAGTTGATGCTTCTCTCACTGTTGTGGCCTCTCCCGTTGCGGAGCACAGGCTCTGGATGTGCAGGCCCAGCGGCCATGGCTCACGGGCCCAGCCGCTCCGCGGCATGTGGGATCTTCCCGGACCAGGGCACGAACCCGTGTCCCCTGCATCGGCAAGCGGACTCTCAACCACTGTGCCACCAGGGAAGCCCTAGTTAATGCTTTTAACATGCTTTCACATACATACCCTGCCATGCTTCTTACAACATGATCTTGTTAAGGAAAGTATTATGACCCCACTTAACAGATGAGAAAAGTCTTGTTTCCAAGTTGAGAAGTGGTTGAACATCTTCCGTCTCTCTCCCTCTCTCATCCCTTGCTTGCTCTGATAAAGCAAGCTACCATGTTGTGAAGACCTTATGAAGAGGCCCATTTGGCAAGGAATGAAGGGTAATCTCTGCCTAGTAGGCAGCAAGGAATTGAGGCCCTTATTGTGATAGCACATGAATTGAACCCAGCCAACAACCAGGTGAGTGAGCCTGGATGCAGATCCTTCCTCAGCCAAGGGTTAAGATGCCCAGCTGTAGCCCAGCTGACGTTTCTACTGAAGCCTTATGAGAGATTCTAAGCCATAGGACCTAGATAAACCATGCTCAGATTCCTAGAAAAACAGAAACTGATATAACAAATATCTGTTTTATGACATTTAGTTTTAGAGTAATTTGATATGCAGAAATACATGACTAATACAACTGATCTTATGAATCTGAGTTTAAATTATCTTTACACTGTGGCTCTAATTTCTGTGTGTCATTAGGGGCTCACACGGCACTCTTCAACTATTATTTTCTTTGATGTCCACTTTGTATTACAAATAATGGCACATAATTATTCAAGTATCAGTAGACAGAAAATGAGTATTATTAAGAAATTATATTCTTGGTACTGTCAAGAGGAATCAGTATTCCTCCCAACCTGAAGCCACGTTACCTTTGAAAGGAAGAATGATCAAAAGGATAATTCTGAGTCGCTCTCTCTGCAACTTTCTCTTTACCTCTATACTTCCTCTAAGGTGGAAGAGTGGTCGATTTAATCAGTGGAGGCCTAATACTGGATTACATTAGGGGTGTAGAGGGTCTGAACTGCTTGATGAAGCAAGTCAGAGAATCTGTCTCTGACTCTTTGGACTGTGCTATCTCATATATGGATGGATGAGTTAGAAGAGAAGTTAAGTCTTCTTCCAATTCCTGCTACTTGGTGGTATGCACTTTTGGGGCAGTCTCAGGACTCACAGCTTAGCTTCTTGGATGCAAACATGCCATTCTCTTTCACACACTCTTTGGAAGGTAACTTAAGCAAAACTGAGATGCTGTATGAAGATGTCTTGTTAAATGAACTCTGAAACCACATACAGAAGCAAGTTTCCCCCCACACAGTTCTCAAGTCTTGATTTGAGGCCTCTGGTAGGAAAACCTCATTTGACCTCAGCTTGAATTTGTGTACTGCATCTTACATTTAATGATTAGTAAGGTATTTTGAGTTATTGGGTCACCATTAATGAAGTTAAGTTATGATACCAGTTTAGTTCTTTGAACATTGTTTCTAAATATTATCAATAGAAACCAGTGATCAAGAGAGTTAAGTTTTTGTGCAAAGTATCTCTAACAAATTCCAAATGTACTTATTTCTTAATGTTAGATAAGTCATAACTCCTTTGCCTCCTCACCTTTAAAACTCACTGGCACATTTGTTTTTATAATCTCAGAGATATTGTGATGGCTAAATAAGAGAATAATATATGTTAATTGCAATACTTATATTATCACATGGTGCTCCAGGGAAAACCAATGATCAATATGAATGAACAGACAGCATTCATGTGGTGTTTTAAAAGATATCAAGCTCACATCTCCAAAATGGGAATTAAAAATGGCATTTATATCTGTTAGATTTCAAGTCTTTTTCTGTTTGTTCTTACAACTCTATATTCAATCCCATGAGACTCCTTTTTATACTACAAATAACTGCCTTCATTTCTACCCCAGGGCTTTTGTTCTTCTTCCTTCAGCTGAAATGTTCTTCAGTCTCTTGAATACAGCTCTTTACATGAGCATTTGCCCTTTGTCCATCTGGGTCAAGTTCTTCTTGGGAGAGAAATCACCTGACCATTCTTTATAGAATATTAGAATATAGAAGATTAGCTTTTCTCATTTCTATCAATCTCTGTCCCTTTATCCTGCTTTACACTATAATATTGCACTATTCACTATTATACACTATATTATTTAGTACAGTTCATTGTGTTTATTCTCCCACACAAAGGAGAGCTTAACCTTATGAAGATAGTGACTTTATCAGATTCAATGGGTATTTCTACCAAAAAATACAGAGCCTATCACAAAAAGTTGCTGAAAATATAAATAGTGAACAAATGAACAAACTACATTTATTAGCTGATAAGGGGTGTCTAAAGTATATCTTATCCCCAGCTATCAAGTTCCTCTGAACTTCAGAGTCAAACCAGTAGGAGAGAGTTGGTATAGCAATTAGTAGGTGGAGATATAGTTATAAACTGGCACCAGAAAATCGGCTTTGCAATTCTATGTCCAAATAAACTGATAAGTTTTAAATAAAAGAGGTCAGAGGTTAAGAAAGTGTTATTAATCAACAAACTGTCAGGAAGAATATAAAGACACTGTAAATTAACATAAGACAGAGAATTTAAAACAGCATGATACATGAGTGAGCAAAAGGGTATAGGAGGCAACAGGACACAAAGGCCCTCTGAAGACACCTGAGGAACTTCAGACAACTGACAAAGGACAAAGGAGAGCAGAGGTGAAGGACAACAGGCAAGGGAGAGAATGCCATTGCCACCAGGTAAAATCTATTTAACTTTAGTGGCTACTTAACAAAGTAGTCCCTATCTCCTAGTGACTCACCATATCTGGGTATTTTGACACCCCAAACACCAAGCATATTGAATTTGATGCTATTTTATTTAAAACCAAGGAAATTTTTCTATCTAAAATCAAACTGGTCAGAGGCACTTTTAAGCCCTTCCTTACCCTCAGTCATTGACAGTGTTTGACATATGGTAGATGCTCAATAAATGTGGATTTGATGATGGATAAGCACAACTCATTTATTTCTAATGCTAGAGAAACTTCATTTTTTTTTCTGAGAAAGTATTTAAGCATTCTTTTTTTTTTTTTTTTTTTTTTTTTTGCGGTATGCGGGCCTCTCACCGCTGCGGCCTCTCCCGTTGCGGAGCACAGGCTCCGGACGCGCAGGCCCAGCGGCCATGGCTCACAGGCCCAGCCGCTCCGCGGCACGTGGGATCTTCCCAGACCGGGGCACGAACCCGCGCCCCCTGCATCGGCAGGCGGACTCCCAACCACTGCGCCACTAGGGAAGCCCTAAGCATTCTTTTAAAAAAAGAGTAGAGGAATTAACAAAATGGAAATGTACTAAAGATTAAACTCCTTTCAGAAAAAAGAATTCATGGCAGAATTTTCAAATAAACTATCAGAAAAGTTTAATTCTGCTTGATTAAATAGCATATTTTACATTCTTTAATTTCCTACTATAATCCAGAAATTTCAGAAGATTAATACGTGTTCAATTTGAAAATAAGAAAGACTGAAATTTTATCTTACCCTAAAAACAATTATTCTGACAATGCTTTTGCCACATTCAAGGTGAAAATTATAGCAAGCATCTATGGTACTGCCATTTTAAAATAAGTAAACGAGTAAAAAATAATGAAAGAATCCCATGAAACAACTTGGGGACCATAAAAATGGGAAAGCAACAATAAAAAAACCTCAAGAAGAAAAACACATAAGATATGTTTCACTAAAGTCAAAGAAAAATGGAACTCAAGAAAAATCTGATATGCCCATGACATTTAAAAGTAGCTTTAGAGAAGGAGGAGCTTCAAGATGGTGGAAGACTAAGATGTGGAGATCACCTTCCTCCCTACAAATACATCAGAAATACATCTACATGTGGAACAACTCCTACAGAACACCTGCTGCATGCTGACAGACCTCAGACCTCCCAAAAGGCAAGAAACTCCCCACCTACCTGGGTAGGGCAAAAGAGAAAAGAAAAAACAGAGACAAAACAATAGGGACCAGACCTGAACCAGTGGGAGGGAGCTGGGAAGGAGGAAAGGTTTCCACACACTAGGAAGCCCCTTCGCGGGCAGAGACTGCAGGTGGCGGAGGGGGAAGCTTCAGAGCCACTTCAGAACCACGGAGAGAGCACAGGAACAGGGGGCGGGAGGGCAAAGCGGAAAGATTCCCTCACAGAGGATCAGTGCCGACCAGCACTCACCAGTCCAAGAAGCTTGTCTGCTCACCCGCTGGGGTGGGCGGGGCTGCGAGCTGAGGCTTGGGCTTCAGTCGGAGCGCAGAGAGAGGACTGGGGTTGGCTGCGCGAACACAGCCTGAACGGGGTTAGTGCACCACGGCTAGCAGGGAGGGAGTCCGGGAAAGAGTCTGGAGCTGCCAAAGAGACAAGAGACTTTTCCTTGCCTCTGTTTCCTGGTGCGCGAAGAGGGGGGGATTAAGAGCGCTGCTTAAAGGAGCTCCAGAGACGGGCACCAGCCACGGCTATCAGCGTGGACCCAAAAGACGGGCATGAGACGCTAAGGCTGCTGCCGCCACCACCAAGAAGCCTGTGTGCAAGCACAGGTCACTATCCACACCTCCCCTCCCGGAAGCCTGTGCAGCCCGCCACTACCAGGGTCCCGTGATCCAGGGACAACTTCCCTGGGAGAACACATGGCGTGCCTCAGGCTGTTGCAACGTCATGCTAGCCTCTGCCGCCACAGGCTCAACCCGCATTCCGTACCCCTCCCTCCCCCTGGCCTGAGTGAGCCGGAGCCCCAGAAGCAGCTGCTCCTTTAACCCCATCCTGTCTGGGCACGAACAGACGCCCTCAGGCAACCTACACGCAGAGGCAGGTTAAATACAAAGATCAAATATTAAAAGCAGCAAGGGTAAAACAACAAATAACACATAAGCAAATCCCCAAAAGGTTAACAGCTAATCTTTCAGCAGAAACTCTGCAAGCCAGAAGGGAGTGGCAGGACATATTTAAAGTGATGGAGGAGAAAAACCTACAACCAAGATTACTCTACCCAGCAAGGATCTCATTCAGATTTACCAGAGAAATTAAGAGCTTTACAGACAAGCAAAAGCTAAGAGAATTCAGCACCACCAAACCAGCTCTACAACAAACGCTAAAGGAAATTTTCTAGGCAGGAAACACAAGAGAAGGAAAAGACCTACAATAACAAACCCAAAACAATTAAGAAAATGGTAATAGGAACATACATATCGATAATTACCTTAAATATAAATGGATTAAATGCTCCAACCAAAAGACATAGACTGGTTGAATGGATACAAAAACAAGACCCATATATATGCTGTCTACAAGAGACCCACTTCAGACCAAGGGACACACACAGACTGAAAGTGAGGGGATGGAAAAAGATATTCCATGCAAATGGAAATAAAAAAAGAGCTCAAGTAGCAATTCTCATATCAGAAAAAAATAGACTTTAAAACGCAGACTATTACAAGAGACAAAGAAGGAAACTACATAATGATCAAGGGATCAATCCAAGAAGAAGATAAAAGAATTGCAAATATTTATGCACCCAGCATAGGAGCACCTCAATACATAAGGCAAATACTAACAGCCATAAAAGGGGAAATCAACAGTAACACAATCATAGTAGTGGACTTTAACACCGCACTTTCACCAATGGACAGATCATCCAAAATGGAAATAAATAAGGAAACACAAGCTTTAAATGATACATTAAACAAGATGGACTTAATTGATATTTATAGGACATTCCATTCAAAAACAACAGAATACACCTTCTTCTCAAATGCTCATGGAGCATTCTCCAGGATAGATCATATCTTGGGTCACAAATCAAGCCTGGTAAATTTAAGAATACTGAAGGCATATCAAGTATCTTTTGCAACCACAGCACTATAAGACTAGATAAAAATTACATAAAAATCTCTGGAAAAAATATAAACAAATGGAGGCTAAACATTACACTACTTAATAAGAGATCACTGAAGAAATCAAAGAGGAAATCAAAAAATACCTGAAACCAAATGACAATGAAAACACAACAACCCAAAACCTATGGCATGAAACAAAAGCAGTTCTAAGAGGGAAGTTTACAACAATACAATCCTACCTTAAGAAACAAGAAACATCTCAAACAACCTAACCTTACACCTAAAGAAATTACAGAAAGAAAAACAAACAAAACCCAAAGTTAGCAGATAAGAAATCATAAAGATCAGATCAAAAATAAATGAAAAAGAAATAAAGGAAATGATAGCAAAGATCAATAAAACTAAAAGTTGGTTGTTTAAGAAGAAACAAAATTGATAAACCATTAGCTAGACTCATCAAGAAAAAAAGGGAGAAGACTCAAATCAATAGAATTAGCAATGAAAAAGGAGAGGTAACAACTGACACTGCAGAAATATAAAGGATCATGAGAGAATACTACAAGCAACTATATGCCAATAAAATGGACAACCTGGAAGAAATGGACAAATTCTTAGAAGTGCACAACCTTCCGAGACAGAACCAGGAAGAAATAGAAAATATGAATAGACAAATCACAAGCACTGAAATTGAAACTGTGATTAAAAATCTTCTAACAAACGTAAGTCCAGGACCAGATGGCTTCACAGGCGAATTCTATCAAACATTTAGAGAAGAGCTAACACGTATCCTTCTCAAACTCTTCCAAAATATAGCAGAGGAAGGAACCCTCCCAAACTCATTCTATGAGGCCACCATCACCCTGACACCAAAATCAGACAAACGTCACAAACAAAGAAAACTACAGGCCAATATCACTGATAAACATAGTTGCAAAAATCCTCAACAAAATACTAGCAAACAGAATCCAACAGCAGATTAAAAGTATCATACACCATGATCAAGTGTGGTTTATCACAGGAATTCAAGGATTCTTCAATATATGCAAATCAATCAATGTGATACACCATATTAACAAATTGAAGAAAAACCATATGATCATCCCAATATGCAGAGAAAGCTTCCAAAAAAATACAACAGCCATTTATGATAAAAACCCTCCAGAAAGTAGGCATAGAGGGAACTTTCTTCAACATAATAAAGGCCATATATGACAAACTCATAGCCAACATCATTCTCAATGGTGAAAAACTGAAAACATTGCCCCTAAGATCAGGAACAAGACAAGGTTGCCCATTCTCACCACTATTATTCAACATAGTTTTGGAAGTTTTAGCCACAGCAATCAGAGAAGAAAAAGAAGTAAAAGGAATACAAATTGGAAAAGAAGAAGTAAATCTGTCACTGTTTGCAGATGACATGATACTATACCTAGAGAATCCTAAAGATGCTACCAGAAAACTACAAGAGCTAATCAATGAATTTGGTAAAGTAGCAGGATACAAAATTAATGCACAGAAATCTCTGGCATTCCTATACACTAATGATGAAAAATCTGAAAGTGAAATTAAGAAAACACAAACACTTGCCTACTTGCCATTGCAACAAAAATAGTAAAATATCTAGGAATAAACCTACCTAAGGAGACAAAAGATCTGTATGCAGAAAACTATAAGACCCTGATGAAAGAAATTAAAGATGACACAAACAATGGAGAGATATACGATGGTCTTGAATTGGAAGAATCAACACTCTAAAAATGACTATACTACCCAAAGCAATCTACAGATTCAATGCAATCCCTATCAAACTACTACTGGCATTTTTCAAAGAAATAGAAAAAAAATTTCACAATTTGTATGGAAACACAAAAGACACCGAATAGCCAAGCAATCTTGAGAAAGAAAAACGAAGCTGGAGGAATCAGGCTCCCTGACTTCAAATTATACTACATAGCTACAGTAATCAAGACAGTATGGTACTGGCAAAAAAAAAAAAAAGAAATATAGATCAATGAACAGGGTAGAAAGCCCAGAGATAAACTCATGCATTTATGGTCAACTAACCTATGACAAAGGAGGCAAGAATATACAATGGAGAAAAAACAGCCTCTTCAATAAGTGGTGCTGAGAAAACTGGACAGCTACATGTAAAAGAATGAAATTAGAACACTCTCTAACACCATACACAAAAATAAACTCAAAATGGATTAGAGATCTAAATGGAAGGCCAGACACTGTCAAACTCTTAGAGGAAAACATAGGCCAAACATTCTATGACATAAATTACAGCAAGATCCTTTTTGACCCACCTCCTAGAGAAATGGAAATAAAAACAAAAATAAACAAATGGGATCTAATGAAACTTAAAAGCTTTTGCACAGCAAAGGAAACCATAAATGACAAAAAGACAGCCCTCATAATGGGAGAAAATATTTGCAATTGAAGCAACTGACAAAGGATTAATCTCCAAAATTTACAACCAGCTCATGCAGCTCAATATCAAAAAAACAAACAACCCAATCCAAAAATGGGCAGAAGACCTAAACAGATGTTTCTCCAAAGAAGATATACAGATTGCCAACAAACACATGAAAGAATGCTTAACATCATTAATTATTAGAGTAATGCAAATCAAAACTACAATGAGATATCATCTCACACCAGTCAGAATGGCCATGATAAAGAAATCTACAGACAATAAATGCTGGAGAGGGTGTGGAGAAAAGGGAACTCTCTTGCACTGTTGGTGGGAATGTAAACTGATACAGCCACTATGGAGGTTTCTTAAAAAAGTAAAAATAAAACTATCATACTACCCAGCAACCCCACTACTGGGCATATACCCTGAGAAAACCGTAATTCAAAAAGAGTCATGTACCACAATGTTCATTGCAGCTCAATTTACAATAGCCAGGACATGGAAGCAACCTAAGTGTCCATCAACAAATGAATGGATAAAGAGGATGTGGCACATATATACAATGGAATATTACTCAGTCATAAAAAGAAACGAAATTGAGCCATTTGTAGTGAGGTGGATGGACCAAGAGTCTGTCATAGAGAGTGAAGTAAGTCAGAAAAAGAAAAACAAATACCGTATGCTAACATATATATATGGTATCTGAAAAACAAACAAACAAAATGGTCATGAAGAACCTAGGGGCAAGACAGGAATAAAGGCGCAGACCTACTAGAGAATGGACTTGAGGATATGGGGAGGGGGAAGGGTACGCTGAGAGAAAGTGTACCAAATGTAAAATAGATATCTCGTGGGAAGCAGGTGCATAGCACAGGGAGATCATCTCGGTGGTTTGTGACCACCTAGAGGGGTGGGATAAGGAGGTTGGGAGGGAGACGCAAGAGGGAGGAGATATGTGGATATATGTATATGTATAACTGATTCACTGTTATACAGCAGAAACTAACATACCATTGTAAAGTAATTATACTCTAATAAAGATGTTAAAAACAAATAAAATATGACTGAGAATGGTGGGAAAAAATTAGCTATAAAAGGAATAAAACAAGTACATATACTATTATTTCGTTCCCCTCCAAAAAGTGTGTGGGTATATGTTTTGTGTGGTGTGGTGTGTGTACAAAGGTACATATACCAGGAAATAGTTTCCTATTTGCCACTGGTGCCATACACAGTCATTGTAGCAGGAGTCTGCATGGTATTTTATAGTTAGAAGTTTATTAAAAAAATAAAGGGTTGATGTCGAATTTATTGCTAAATATATCATTCTATAAATGACAGTATATTATTGCTTCCTGATACAGAGTATATACATGAAGGCCAAGATGCTCTTTGTATACTGAGAGTGTAATTTAGTATTTGGATCATAGTTAAGTATATAAAAGTGTTAGTTTAGGGCTTCCCTGGTGGCGCAGTGCTTGAGAGTCCACCTCCCGATGCAGGGGACACGGGTTCGTGCCCCGGTCTGGGAAGATCCCACGTGCCACGGAGCGGCTGGGCCCGTGAGCCATGGCCGCTGAGCCTGCGTGTCCAGAGCTTGTGCTCAGCAAAGGGAGAGGCCACAACAGTGAGAGGCCCATGTACCGCAAAAAAAAAAAAAAAAAAAAAAAAGT
>NW_020174428.1:110885-132271 GCF_003031525.2 Neophocaena asiaeorientalis asiaeorientalis
ACAGGGGGGGGGCCCTTTGCCCCAAAAAAAAAAAAAAAAAAAAAAAAGTGTTAGTTTAATGGAAGAAAAAAATTAGTTATTTCAATAAGAACAGTTGTACTGATGTGTATCTTGAATATGGCATAGGGTTTGGCCCTAAAGACCTGTCATCTTGACCATCTTGCCTGTAGTTACTCAACATATACCACTTGATTATCATCTATTTGAGAAACTGAGAAGGTTATTGTATAAATTTCAAAGTCAGGGCAGAAGAAAAAGTGTTCTCTATAAAACATTTTTTCTTGAAATGGAAGGGGAAGATTAATGAAATATTTCAAAAATACCAGAAGAAATAAATATTAAATGATGACTAAATGTAAGTGGTGTGAATGCTGAAGATACAGGCTATTAATCAAGAAAAGTAATTATACAATTAAGTACAATTAAATGTGAGATGATGAAATTAAGACCTAGCTGTGAAAAGCAAAGGTTACTGCTAAATATTGAGGCTAGAGAAACTGGGAGGTCACTAAGCTTAGATTTTACGCAAACACACTCCCATGAAAGCATAAGTTTGATCAAGTGTTATCATTTTTTAAAAAACTTAGAATTTTAGATAGCTAGTGGGAAGCAGTCAGATAAAACAGGGAGATCAGCTCGGCGCTTTGTGACAACCTAGATGGGTGGGGATAGGGAGGCTCAAGAGGAAGGAGGTATAGGGATATATGTATATGTACAGCTGATTCACTTTATTATAAAGCAGAAACTAACACACCATTGTAAAGCAATTATACTCCAGTAAAGACGTTAAAATAAATAAATAAATAACTTCGAATAATCTTTCCAACTTACTTGGAATTCTGGAAATTAAAGCTCTCATAAGCTTTTCATTATGCTTGTTTTTGCCTAGTAGTTTTAAAATAAAATCAAATTCATATTTTTTTATACTGATGTTGAATTTCAAGTCATGACTGGGGAAGTTCCCATATTCCTTGGTTGGAGAGAAATTCACTCATATTTTATTCTCTTAATTTTATCGTACATTTGATACATTTACATATTTGATCCAAAGAGGAAAGATTGGGAGTTTAAACTCTTATAAAATGGTGAAATGAACTCAAGGTTTTTTTTTTCCCCAACACTGGTTATTAAAATGTCATTCTTTCTCTGCTAGTTTAAGATGCTGTATTTACAGTGAACTGTTTTCATTAGTCTCTCTGTTTATGTGCCATTCTCCTTGTTCTTCTTTTCCTAGGGTTTTCTGGATAATTCCACTTATTTGTTCTTCAGAGTAAATTTTCTAACCAACTTGTCTAGCTCAAAGTTGGAGGCAGGGACTTGACACTAATTGAAATTTTAAAACATTCAAAAATTAAGGAAATCTGCAACAAGGTTAGAAACATATCTAATCCTTCTTGTATGAAAAAATAAAAAACAAAAACAAGAATTCTACAGAGAAAAGGGGGGAAAAAAAAGGTACCAGCAAGAGAATACCCTTTCCCCTCACTTTAGTTTTGTTTAGTGCTTAACCTCTCCTGACTTCTAGGACCAAATTAAATGAGACTTTAAAGGTACATCGGATTATAATATTCTGGCTATGGAAAAATCTAGTTTACAATTTTATTTTACATATTTTCAGAATGTCCGTAAAAGACTTTGGATAATGCTGTTTTATTCCTTAAAATGAGTTCCTTCCAAATGGTTAAGAACTTTGATAACAAACAGTGACCTAACTCTGAACAGCTGAGAAAGAGATGATGTCCCAGGTACCATCGCAAAGGGATGGAAAATGAAGCAGCTGTTTCCTATTATCACCCACAGCTGAGGTACAACAGTGACATTTCTTCACCATTCAAAGACCTAAGGTGATAATTAGATGGTATGGTCTTTCTCCTTTTGTCATAAACACCACAGGCTATAGAGAGGATTGATTCGGACTTGTTGATTATATTACTTTCAGCTGTTAAAATGGCAAAGTATTTCTTTTCTGAAATGACTTATTACACATCTGGCTTTGGTAGATTAACTAAATATAAGCTCATTTGAATTTGTATGCATAAATTAGAAATAGTGATAGATGAGACTGTAGCCTTAAAATCATTTTACAGTTTTTTTCTATGAAAACTCTTTTTAAAAAAAATCACATACTGTAAATGAATGCCAACTTAAAATAATTGGCATTGAAATAGTTGTCATTCCAGTAAAGTCACTCTGACTATAATGATATTTAAATGAAGGTATCTGAGGTTTTATATTTTTTAAATATAAATCCAGTAAGAAAGTAATGAAAAAACAGATGAAGTATTACAGAATAATCAGTATATTTTATTAAAAATTAAGGAATTATATTTCTTTTATCTCAGTCACTTTTATATATAAAGAGAGTATAAAATCAAACTTTTCAAAAAAATTTGAAAAAGTTCTAAAACTTCCCTCTAAATATATTTTACAGTTAAATATTTTGAAGCAATCAGGATGAATTTTAGGGGTGTTTTGGTTGTATTCATGTGTTTGTGTATATTATACTTTAATAGACAACACAGTTGTTGGATGATTAATAAAAAGTTTACAACTGCAAATAATGACTGAATTAAAACAAAAGTACAAGATTTCAACAACTAATATTTATCTAAAGTATCAATTCCCATGAGAAAAGAAATAACCTCTTGAAATAGAAATTTGATATTTATGTTCCTTACAAAGCTGAGAGACATTTATATCAACTGGTGATGCTTTTGTCTTTACTTAGATTTTTTTCATGTGACCTTTAAAAATCTTCACTTAAAACCTTTTTATTCTCATAGAATTTAAAATTTGTATTTGGTTATGGTAGATACACTGTAAATTCAAGATTTCATCGGGCATGTTTAAGGGAATAGTCTCATCTCTTCATAGCTCTAATTTATAGGTAAAAATTCAGATAAGCACCCATTTTAGTTAATATCCAAGAGCCAGTTGTGTTAAAGCCATTTTCAAACAAAAAAATATTGAAAGGAAAGATAACTTCTTACGACTGATCATCTTCTGACTGGCCTGCTAGAAAAGTGGTTTCCATCCTCAAAATATTATAGAAACTGGCTTAGGTTCATGGCTTATGATAGATAACTCAGTCTGGTCAACTGAAAGGCTTGGACACTAAGACTTCCCTCCCACCTCTGTTATCAAAGGGAAGGTTTGGGTTTGTTTTGTTTTGTTAACATCTTTATTGGAGTATAATTGCTTTACAATGTTGTGTTAGTTTCTGCTATATAACAAAGTGAATCAGCTATATGTATACATATATCCCCATAACTACTCCCTCTTGCATCTCCCTCCCACCCCCCCCATCCCACCCCTCTAGGTGGTCACAAAGCAACAAGCTGATCTCCCCGTACAATGCAGCTTGAAGATTTGGTTTTTCACCAAATAAGAAAGAAGGCTGATATGGTGACATCTGTCACTTGATGACTCCATCATATAGATGCAACCATAAAGGATTGCACCCTAACCCCTTGATAATGCCATAGAAATGGCCGGTTCTTCCACTAAGCACTAATTCTGACCTTTCGGGATGAATCTAGAGCCAATATTCTGACAAGTTACATTGCTAATGTATCCTGGCCCCCATCACACGAGGGAAGGGACCAGTACTTCTTAACAGTCAGTACAAAATTCCTTAGTTCACAAATTGGATCCAGCACTTCAAAAATCTTAGAATATAATGAGCAACCTTGCTTATTTTTCCTTTTTCATGATAGATTACATATCATGGCATTAACATTCATTAGAAGCTCCTCATGTAAGTAGCCTTGCAAATATCATAAACTTAAACTTGAAAAAATACATTCACGAAAAAATAAGACCAGTTAACATATCAAATGATAGATATATTTAAAGCCTTATCAATTTGAATTAACTATAATTTTAATAATAAAAACTGTTCCCTAAATTCCCTATTGTTCTGTCAGTTCATCTTAAAAAAAGATACATGTATACATGCATATATGTTTCTATTTACATATAATATATAGTATTTACTATTGACTCTTCTTTGTCTTCATAAACAAAGTAGACTCAGTTTCTATTGAGCTAGGTCAGATATTTCCAGAACACCTAGCTAAAGGAAGAATAAAATAGATTTTTCCAGCCAAGGGCTGTTTCATTATTCCAGACAACACTTTGTATTGATCCTCCCCTATTTATTTCTAATTTTGTTGCCACTGATTGAGTTGAGCTCTAAATCTTGTGATGGCTTACATGCTGTTAGGATGCTGCATTGCTACCAGAACAGGGTGGCAATGTTCTCATTTTAAACTCTAATTTAGTCTTATTTGCAGCAAATTAAGGTGCCTGATGTAGCATTTTAGCACCAAAAATGCTTTATTACATGTCTTGCTTTACTCACCTTCACAGAAAACAGTATACACAGTCAATACAAATTTGTGCATTACATACCCAGCACAGAAATTGTGAAGCAGATAAACACAGACATTTTTTTTGACAATTTACCAATATAAATGGCAGATAATATGTGCCTATATGGTTATATTTCAAATTTTCTATGGTTAAAACTTGCCAGAAAAGGAAAATGTGATATGAAATGGGTTGAAAGACACACCTATCTAAAAGTTTTCCTTCTATCATAGACCCTGAATTCTCTTCGTAGAAGACTGTGTATGTGGTGCATTTATTCATGGGTACACATTGAGAGGTATTGATTTTTCATATTAACAAGTTACAGAATATAAAGATTAAGGTAGTGAAATTTATAAAAAGAATTATTTAGGGCTTCCCTGGTGGCGCAGTGGTTGAGAGTCCGCCTGCCGATGCAGGGGACACAGGTTCGTGCCCCGGTCCGGGAAGATCCCGCATGCCGCAGAGCGGCTGAGCCCGTGAGCCATGGCCGCTGAGCCTGCGTGTCCGGAGCCTGTGCTCCGCAACGGGAGAGGCCACAGCAGTGAGAGGCCCGCATACCGCAAAAAAAAAAAAAAAAAAAAAAAGAATTATTTAATGAGAAAGAAAAAGAATCTAGAAAGAAGACAGAATGTGTGCTGTCGCTATAAGCATTTAAGTAAGGCTGCGTGCATAAAATGTAGTATAGGTATTTGCTAGGAGGATATGCTACATGAAAATAAAAAAAAAGTAGACTTTTGAATTATAGAAAATATATATTAAGAAAACTGGTTTTACATTTTGTCTTCTGATGTGAAATACTACAAGTCCCGCATTGACTTTTTTCTTTTAACCTCACTTCTTGCTTTCCTTTTATATGGCCTTATTAATCTTTTGTAGAGTCTTTACCAAACTCTACTTCATTGAGGCTAGGGGTCAAACCTTAATCATTTTATTTCATGAAAACTAGTAAAATAATTATTATACCAAATTTACTTCACTTGACAATCTGTCTGTAATATATATATATATATAGTCTATTGATCTTTTTTAAGGAAAAAAACACCAAAAAACCCTAATATCAGTAAGTTTGTTAAAATTTTTCAGGTTACATTTAATAAATATCTGAAGCAAACAAAATTATTCCACAGTTATTACCCCATAATAGTGATGAGCAAATGATTTTTGCCACAAAAGATAACACATGACGTATGACTTTCAGAAACAGGAGACTTCCTAGCATTTTTATTTGGCATTCTTGTGTGGCTTTAGTCATCATGTCATATTATAGCTTGGGAATTCAAGCCCAGAGAGGGCCAAACCTCCAAACTAATTTTTCTATTACCCTTATTTTTATCCCCAAATCTCATATTCATTTCTACCACCGTGTTATCTTCAGTGCCCTACTGGCTGATTCCAATTGATAGAAACCTATGGTGAATTTGCACACCAAATAGTAAGCCCTGGGATGGGAGGTAGGTAAAATATAGAAGCTCAGACATGTTGTATGATTATTTTGGGCCATTTTCTACACACAATTAGAAATTCAACTATAGATATTGTCAACAAGAGACAAGTGTCTGAAATATTTGTGAAATTCATAAGTGAAATGAGACATTGTAAATTGAGAAAAAGTTTTCCAGAATTCAGTGTAATAACTGTTTTTAAAGTATACAATATGAATTTATATTTACATTTTGCATATACCTTATATTTTAAATGAAGACACAATTATCTTATTTAACATCAAAAATGTGTTCTTGGATGTAACCTTACAGCATAGCTGTGTGTCCTAGTTACAGTTTCTGATAATTTAGTCAAAAAAGAAAAGCATTTAGTATTAGAAATGAATACTCAAGCATAGGTATAAGTCTCATATCTCCTAATGAAATTGATGCATTGTTATATTCAGAATGGAGAAATATGCTTAGATCTTTAAAATTTTTTCAGCACACATGTATTTTTAAAGCAAACAAGTGCTCCTGTAATTTCTTATTTCTACAATATATATATTTACTAATACTAAAAAGATCAATTTTAGTACATATATACTTCTGCCAAAAGAAGTAGAAATAAGCAGAAAACTTCAGTTATATTCTGTCACTTAAAAAAATTTTTTGGCTTCTATCAATCTTTGAAATATTTCTATTTTATGAATAAATGTGATATTTATTGTTTCGCTTAGAAGCGCTGTTGACTTCAAAATGACTCAAGTTTTAAACATAACATAGTATGTTTCATAATATGACATAATGTAAAGCACTCTAATTTTCAAGTAAACTTTACTTTTTATGTCTTCAGAAAAAAAGTTTAAAAAATTATGTAATCACCCAGTTTTCCTAGCACACATGCCAAATGTGGGCTCAGAGTACTCTTTAAGGGATGTGATAAATTCAATCACCACAGTCTTAGATGAGACACACCAATAACCAAAAGGACATGCATAATCCTTAAAGATAAATTAAGAAGTATGGTCTTAAAAGCATCTTTTCAGGGCTTCCCTGGTGGCGCAGTGGTTGAGAGTCCGCCTGCTCATGCAGGGGACACGGGTTTGTGCCCCAGTCCGGGAAGATCCCACATGCCGCTGAGCCTGCGCGTCCGGAGCCTGTGCTCCGCAACGGGAGAGGCCACAAGAGGGAGAGGCCCGCTTACGGCAAAAAAAAAAAAAAAAAAAGCATCTTTTCAGTGAAAAACATTTAGACTTACCTTTGTTTACAACTGGACAATTAAATATTAAATGGTAGGAAGAGAACTGCTACACAAATCCAAATATTCAAAGTAAAATAAAATGATCAATTTACATCAATCAGACTTAAAAAAATTTTAAAAGCTATATGATCTCTTTGTGGCAAGAATTTACACGTCATTGTTGGTAGAAATGTGATTTATATAGCTTGTTTGGAAAGCTACTCTCAGTCATTCTCCTGGTTATATCCCATCGAAAAAGAAGTAATGAAAGTTTCCAGGACGTGTTTTGAAGAATGGATTGTAGGGCTAAGATATGGAGATAGAGTGCATGCTTATAGAGAAAATGCTAAAAAAAAAAATGATGGTACATCTGTACCATATATTCTCATGTGGCTATGAAAAAGGTTAAATTAGAACTATACTAGTTCTATAGTATAGAACTAGTATAGATTGATTCTATAAGGTTTCATTGAGAAAACAAGACAGCATTTAATATGATGTAATCCTATATTGTTTGCTTATAATTACAGAAACATGGATAAATATATTAAAAACACATTCCAGGAGTGAAAAGAAGCAGACAGAGTGGTGATATTGATAGAGAAAAAGTGAAGAGGCTAATGGGGATAGGCAAGCAAGAAAGGAAAATGAACAAATATACTGTACATTAAAAACTGCAAAAACCTATTCACATTTATGGAATGAATAGATTGTCAATTTATAAATGATCAAAATTTTAAAACATAATGCATCACATTTTATAACGTGACATGAAATAGTTTAAATTTTCAAGTAAACTGCCTTCATACACATATTGGGAGGCAAGGGATGTTAGGGATGCGTGTGTATGTAGTGCGTAAAGAGTAAGGAAACCTATAAATAGTTTAAGACAGAGCAGAAAAAGAAAAATAATCCATTAACTTATTCATTAATCATACAATGAAGTCTGACCCATGAAGAAAGTTGGAAACTTATCTGAATGCTTATTATTTTCCAGACATTTTAAGTTATTCAATATTCATTGGGCTTCTACTATGTACTATGTGCCAAGTTCAGTGTGACATGTGTGGGATATAGCAGTGAACTGGAGAGGCATAATCCCTATCCTTAAGGCAAGTGTAGGAGACAGGAAATAAATAAAACAAATAGACAAAACAGTCACAAATATAAAGGAAATAAATATGGTTGCTGAGATTTATAAGTGGATAAGTATATTATATAGGGCAGTCAGAAAAGATCTACCTAGGTCTGCAGTCTTTAGGTACATGAAGAAGGAGGACAAGTGTTCCAGGCATTGGGTTAAAGAGTTGTGATGGTCAGTTTTTGTGTCGGTTAGGCTACTCAATCAAACACCAGTTATTTGATCAATCACTAATCTAAGTCTTGCGGTGAAGTTATTTAGTACATGTGATTAACATCTACTATCAGCTGACTTTAAGGAGAATATCCTCAATTTTCTGGGTGGGCCTGATCCAAGTAGTTGAAAGAACTTCAGAGCAGAACTGAAGTTCTTTCTGCTAGGAAGAAACTCCACCTGTGAACTATAGCTTCAGCACATGCACAAGAGTTTCCAGCCCGACCTCCCTGATGACCTGTCCTACAGATTCTGGATTTGCTTAGCCAGCCCTCACAGTCCTGTAAACTAATTCTTTGCAATAAAATATATATTTACATATTTATCCTCCTGATTCTGTTTCCCTGATGGAACCCTAGTTGATACAGAAATGCAAAGGCGATGTTAAAAATGAATAGGGTGAATTCAAGGAATTGAAATCAAGTGTGTGGCTGGAGCACAGTGTGAAAAAGAAGAGGGCTAAGTATGAGATGGGCCAGTCAGTGCATCATTTTATTGAATCCACATGATGCTCTTGAAGATACGTATTACAATTTCCATTTCAAGGAGGAAGAAAGTACATTTAATGAAGTTATATAATGTTACTACAAATTAAATGTCAGGTAAATGATATAGAGCTGAGATTTGAAGCCAGGTTTATTTATCTCTATAGCTCATGATTTTCTGGTTTACTTTGCTGCCTTCTCATTCATATGTACGGAAAATAATATGACAATGATAGACTAAAATATAACCTATGTGGTTGGTTCATAAACCTAATCTAAAGTTTCCAAGCCCACAGGTTTCTCCATGCCTATTTCTTTAAGGGTCATTTGTCACTTGACTGTATTACTCCTATTATTCTTCATTTCTATATTTATCAGACTGTTTTCCTACATATTACAAACCAATGATCTTATGTGACCTCAGCATCCAAGTTAGTTTTTGTCCTTTACTATGTTTTCTTGACTCTCTGAACCCCAATGAACCTACAAATCTATTCCACTTCCAGCATACCCTGAGCTTTGTCCTCACCAAGAACAATTCCACGTGTGAAATCTTAGTTTCCTCACTCTGAGCACAATCTTCCTAGTTTTTTTACTCTGTTATTCAGCCTCATCAAATGCCAAAGTCCTTGGCATCTCTGAGTGTTGCTAATGCATCAATGCTTTCCAATTCTCATCTTTTTATATGCAGTCTAGGCTTTATAAGACACATTTTTGTTTTCTTTCGATTTAGTATCAGTCTCCTGTTCTGCCCAGGTAAGCATAATGGCAGGCCTGGAGCCACTTAAAAGTATTCAGTCTCAGCTGTTGCTCCTGGGCTGCTGAACAGCACTGCAGACAATTTACCCAACTCTCTAGTCTAGACTGATCAGCAGAATTTTTTGCAGTGTTGGAAATGTCCTGTATCTGTGCTGTCCAGTAGAGTACACACTAGTCACTCTTAAGCAGTAGATATGTGATTAGTGCACCTAAGGAACTGAATTATTATTTTATTTAAATTTAAATCTAATAGACATATATGGCTGCCAGCTACCGTACTGGATAACACAGCTGTACACGGATGTTTTACATTTGTGGTTCCAACCTTAAATGGGCTTTCAATACAGCCCAGAAATCTTGTTATTTCCTTTCTGAGCCTTCTCTCTCAATCTTCACAGCTCTAACTCAGAGGTGGGCTTCCCTAAGTTCTTTAAATTTAACCTTCAATTTCTTCCTCATTTTCAGTAAATGACTTCAACTTTTTAACACAATAAATATTTCATTAAGCTAGTGCCACAAACACCATGAACTTACTTGACACACAGTCATTTTTATCTTTTTCTACAGTCACACTGGATAAAATGTCCCTAAATATTCTCAAAAATAATTATTCCATATCTAGCTTGTGACTCTTTGAAGTTTTCTCATTATCAATTCCTTTTCCTCTGTATCTTTAACATATTCCTTTACTCTGTATCTTTTTCCTAATATTTTAATATACTCAATTTTCTTGAAAATTTACTTAAAAAAACTATTTTCATTCCAACCCGTATTCCACTCTAACATCGTTTTGCATTTTAAAATGCAGTCAAAATTTGCAAAATAAATCATTTGCCAAAGAAATCAATATTTTTCAATATTGATTAAAATACCATGTACCTTTACTTTAAATTGCCATGTATCTTTAAATTTTTGACAAAACTCAAAAACTTACCTCAAAAAAGCTCCAAAACTTCGTCTCCTCACTCTACGTTTCAGACTCTCCATCCTCTGGTGGTTTGTGTTTCCTTCAGGGCTCTTTTATTAGCTCTGTCCTGTTCCTGCCCTTAGCTTTCTTGTGGAACGTGGAACGTCAAATCATGATTCCCAGCTGTGGTGGAGAAATGCCCTACTCAAATCCCTTTTCAGAGGTGGACTTGTGGCCCAGCTGTGGCGAGTGCACTCATGAGGTATGCTTGAGCTCCCCTCACCATGAGGATCTGCCTCAGCTGCAGAGAATCACCTGTCCTGAGGTAATATCCTAGGCAGACCTGCAGAGCTCCCCACGAGGTAGAGGCTTTGTCAGGTCTGCATCACAGTGCAGCTGCTTCTTCTACTCATTCCTACTTCCTTCATACACACAAATAGTTTCCAAGATATAAATAAAAGAGAAAACCCCATTTTAAAGAGCAATAAAAATATGTGATGCCAAGGAATTAGTATTTTAAAAATATACCATGTCTGTAAGAGAAAAAGATTACTGAAAGGCTTATGAGTATACTTGAACAAATGAAAAGTCATCCTTTGTTCACAGATAAGTTTACTGAATATCTTAAAGATGTAGAGATGTATCTGATTAATTTACTGTTCTGATGCATCTAATCATTTCTGATATAGATATATCTCAACGCAGAAACAACTTGAATACAAAAATATAATTTACTTAAGAAAATGCAGGAATCTATCAAAATCAACACAATCTCTGCAAAAATCTCTTGCTTCACTGATTAATGTACTTTTGTATGTAATTTAACCCCAATACAATTGTCAACAACTTATTTTTGGATTTTTCTATAACAATAAATATTAGTAATGAAGCTCCTATGGAAAAATAAACTCAATAACTTAATAAATTCCCCAAAAAAGAGAGCCATAGCAGGCACTAGACAGTCTAGACATCAAAACATGCTATTACTATCTGTATAGGACTATGGCTATACTACTGATTTGTATCTTGGCCTCATATCTTAGATTAACACATTTAAATGCACTAACTTTTCTAGATACTTTGGGATTTTTATATATTAAAAACAGATTTGTGTATAGATTTAATTTTTTTCTTTACAATCTGTACTCTTTTGTTTCTTTTGTTTTTTTCCTCATTGCGCTGGCTTGAACTTCCAGTTCGATGTTGAACAGCAGTGGTAACAGTGAAAATTCTTGCCTTCCTCCTGAATTTAGGGAAAAAGTATCTTCTTTATTATGTTAAAGTTATTCTCTTCATTGTTTGCTAAGAATATTTGTCATGAATGAGTGTGGAATTTTTACAAATCCTTTTTCTTCATTAATTGAGCTGATCATATGACATTCTTCTTTAATTCATTAGTATGGAGACTTACATTGATTTTTTTAAATTAATTTTTATTTGAGTATAGTTACTTTACAATGTTGAGTTAGTTTCTACTGTACAGCAAAGTGAATCAGCTATACATATACATATATCCCCTCTGTTTTTGGATTTCCTTCCCATTTGGGTCACCACAGAGCATTGAGTAGAGTTCCCTGAGCTATACAGTAGGTTCTCATTAGTTATTTATTTTATATAGAGTATCAATAGTGTGTATATGTTAATTCCAATCTCCCAATTCATCCCACCCTCCCTTTCCCCCTTTGGTTTCCATACGTTTGTTCTCTATCTATTTCTGCTTTGCAAATAAGATCATCTATACCACTTTTTTAGATTCCACATATATATGGATTCCATAGATTCCACAAATATATGATATTTGTCTTTCTCTTTCTGACTTACTTCACTCTGTATGACAGACTGTAGGTCCATCCACCTCACTACAAACAACTCAATTTCGTTTCTTTTTATGGCTGAGTAATATTCCGTTGTATATATGTGCCACATCTTCTTTACCCATTCATCTGTCGATGGACACTGAGGTTGCTTCCATGTCCTGGCTATTGTAAATAGTGCTGCAATGAGCATTGTGGTATATGTCTCTTACTGAATTATTGTTTTCTCAGGGTATATGTCCAGTAGTGGGACTGCTGGATCCTATGGTAATTCTATTTTCAGCTTTTTAAGGATCCTCCATACTGTTCTCCATAGTGGCTGTATCAATTTACATTCCCACCAACAGTGCAAGAGGCCTCCCTTCTCTCTACACCCTCTCCAGCATTCAACAGCCATTTATGATAAAAACTCTCCAGAAATTGGGCATAGAGGGAACCTACCTCAACATAGTAAATGCCGTATATGAAAAACCCACAGCAAACATTATTCTCAATGTTGAAAAACTGAAAGCATTTCCTCTAAGATCAGGAACAAGACAAGGGTGTCCACTCTTGCCACTATTATTCAACAAAAAATAAATACATTATTATTATTATTTTTGCGATACAAGGGCCTCTCATTGTTGTGGCCTCTCCCGTTGCGGAGCACAGGCTCCGGATGCGCAGGCTCAGCGGCCATGGCTCACAGGCCTAGCTGCTCCATGGCATGTGGGATCTTCCTGGACCAGGGCACGAACCCGTGTCCCCTGCATCGGCAGGTGGACTCTCAACCACTACACCACCAGGGAAGCCCATACATTAATTTTTTTAATGATGAACCCATTTTGCATTCCTGGGATGAATCCTCCTTGGTGGTGATGTATTATCCCTTGTATATGTTACTGAATGTAGTATGTTAATATTTTGGTGAGGATTTTTGCATCTATTTTCATAAGGCAAATTGGTCTGTAGTTTCCTTTTGTTTTAATGGTTCTGTCTGGTTTTGGTATTAGGGAAATAATGGCTTTATAGAGTGACTTGAGAATTGTTTACTCCCCTTCTATTTCTGGAAGATATGTTTAAAATTGATATAAAAATTGGTATAATGTCTTGTCTTCCATCCGCTGCAAGTGAGTTTCCACCAGTGCCTTAAGGCAGCAGATTTTATTGTTTTCTCTCTGCAGATGAAATCTTTTACTTTGATTGAGAGATAGAGGAGGTGGGATCTGGGCAAAGTTTCAGCAGTTAACACTGTTCTATTTCCCCAACCAGTACCAGGAAAAGAACTTTCTTGGATTTTTCTCAGATTTCTTTTCTGTGATCTCCTGATTGAGTTCAAGGAGGGTCTGCAGAAGTTGTGAATCCCTCATGTTTGCAGCCACAGTGGGCTTAGTAATTTGTTTAAAATTTTTAACCGGTATTTCTTATCCATTCCAAGTAAGCAAATGAGAGGGTTTGTTTCTTGCTGCAGGTGGCTCTCTTTCCCAAGGTTTCAAATTACTTAAATTACTTAAATTTGCCCTGCAAATTTAGTTCTGTGATGGGTTCAAGAAAGGTAACTAATGTGTCATTTTCCAGGTTTATCAATGTTGTATGGATGAGGGTAATTCTCTTCCAGTTCTCTACATCTCTGAGCTGAAACCAGACTCTTTTTTAAAGAAAATAAATCTGGTCATTAAATTTGTGTTGACAATTTATTTAAGGAAATATGTTAAGAACCCATCAAAGTCATCAATACAATCTCTATGTGAATATTTTTTACTTCTCTGATTAATCCTTTGCAAAAATCACCAAGTTAAGCTTCCTAATATTTCCTAACCTAATATTGAACTAGGCTTTTTTCAATATATTAAATTTCAAGTTAAATGAAAGAATAAAACTTTAAGTGCTTTTTAAAGTATTTTATTTAATACTTATATTTTAATATTTTGTAAGACATTACACGTATATTGTGTACAACACAAATTCAAAAACCCTGAATGTTAAAACCTGATTATGGATATTAGAATAGATTTTGTTTTTTAGAAACAGAAATCCTTCATTAAACATGTAATTTCCTTGTTTATGCATTCACTTTCTTAAATGTTCTTGGAAGCTCATTATTTATACAAATTGAGAACAGCCTAATACATGTCTAAAATGTTTTCATTCACATACCTTAGCCTAGTGAGGACACTATTTTGAGACATTAATCTATTATTTATTTCTATCTATATCATATCATATTACATTATAGTGTATTATATTAGCAGTTTTATTTTCCAAATTCAAGAATTTTGGTGACAAGGTAGAAAGCAAAAATAGCTTGTGATTCTTCCTGCCTTTTTTTTCCCTAAAAGCCAAAACTTATGCCTGGGAAGAGGCACTTGAGTAGTAAAAATATCTATATCTGTATCAACATTATCTATCTATCTGTCTGTCTATCTATCTATCTATCATCTATCCATCACCATGAGCAGGCATAGCAAGTGTAGGTTCAATCCTGGATTAGAAGACAATTCCTCAATCTGGATTTGGAGAAAGCAAGGAAGCTATGGAGCAAGCAGGGTATGAGGTGAGAAGTTGGGTGAAAAGAGAATGAGAGAAACTGAAGCATGCTTCACAGAAGTGTTAAGTGAAATCAGCAATACCCTACAGTCACCTGGATGAGATGCAGTTTCACAATGCCAGTGAATTGGAAGAGTTCAAAGAGAAATGATGCATCTTTTAACACCAGACAGAACCAAAGGTGGTCTTGTGGTCTTCCCTGTGGTCACTGGAAACAGAGGCCTTAGACAGGTGCTGGATCTGAGCATTCATGTTGACTGTGGGATGTTTAAATGGTATCTTCTGTAAACAAGTGGTCTTTGCCCATGTGTCAGCTCTCTGAAATGTCTCTCTGAACTGTGATACCAGCCTGCCAGTGGAACCCTGAGACACTGAGGTTATGCAGTAGAGTAAGTGTTCAAAATAGATATACTTTGAATTTTATAAAATATAGTTTATACATGGATATTCACCTGGTTCATATGAGGTGGCTTATTATGGACTACTATAATCCCAATGCTTTGATTGGCTCTAGTCTGTTAAGAGACTAGGAGATATTTACAAATGACTAAAGTTATGTTTCTCAGAAGCCTGGAAAGATGGGAGCTCAAAATTAAAATTAATTTGAGTTTTAGGAAATTGTGTTACAATTGCTCCAAATAGTATTGTTTCAATATTATTGCTCTATTAAAATAAAAGTTATTCTGGTTTATATTATTCACTTAACTAATTCTTCTATATTTTTCCCTACAGGCTTTCCCTTTTTATTCCAAACTAACAATTTAAGAGAGCTGAAAGAGAATGAAAGAAAAATCAAGTATTTGTCATTTTCCCAACGGATACTGTTGAGTTTCTCATTATTCATATTACTCTGCTAAAGAATTTAAACGTTTTTCTAAAATTCTTGCAGTGACAGATATAGTTTTTATTATTATTATTTTTTTAGGGCTGTCATTGCCTCTCCTAATATAGATTGATAGCAATGTTTTTATTAATTTTCAAATTTTTAAAATGAACATTACTTTTATACTTTGCAATGCATGCACCTTAACTGGCAGTTTGAAATAGTAATGTTAATAACTGGTGGCTGATTTGTGCTTTTTATGGCCCAATGAAACATCAGAAAAGTATAGATTAGAGAATCAAATAAGTGTATTATTTAAAAATAATTTTAAAAATTTTGGTTTCCAACGAAGTAGAAATACAGACTCAGGCTCTTGGTTGAAAAGGCATTTACATTAATGTGAAATATTTTATTTCTTTTATATATTAAAAGTCTTGAAACAATTATGACAATTTGCTAATACTTTTTTTTATATTATCGTTATGGGATCATAGGGTTTTTGATGTATTATTCCTTGAAGTGTTTGATATTTTTAAAAATTTCTTTAAAATGTTGAGGGCACCATAAACTAATGAGAAGACATAGAACTTTGGATGCTACGTGCCACGTATTTTCCCCCCAAATCCTGATTTTAACTAGCCTTTCTATTGTCTGATCATGCACCAAACTGTTTTCCCTCAATTTTTATAATGGCTTAATTGACATATATCACACAATCCTTTTAAAGTACACAATTAAGTGTTTCTTTAAAAAATTAAATTCACAGTCATGCAACCATCACCTCTATCTAATTTTAAAACATCTTTTATCACTCTCTTCCTCCAGCAACCATTTATCTACTTTCAGTCAGCACACCATATTTGACTTTCTGTGTCTGGCTTCTTTAAATTAGCCTAATGTTTTATGGGTTAATTCATGTTGTAGCAGGTATCTATACTGCACCTTTCAACCCTTGCTGCCTTAGGAATCATGGTCCAAGTATAGACACTCAAAGCAAGACCAGAAATGTAGTCACAAGGACCACCCCTTACTTGTGTTGTTGGTTAAATGGTAGTTCCTCCCAGTTTGGCACTCATCATTTACTTTAGTCCTTTTTTTTTTGCGGGGGTGGGAACCATTGTGGTTTCTTGTATTTTTATCACTTTTATTACTTCTAATAATTTCCTATCCTTTCCTTCTCCCCATTCTCTGGATATAATGGAATATGTACTTAAATGTGTACAGATGTATGATCTCTACTCTGTCAATGTTATAGTTGTATTTATTACCTTTTCATCTTCACTTTATATTTCTCTATCTTTAGCATCACCTATAAAATGAATCTACTCATATCAGAACCTGTTTCTATGCTACAGTGAAATGAAGTTTTCATTCATTTTTTAAACTTGTATTTTATGTCAACTATGTGCCAAGTGTGGAGTGATATGCAATACAATATCTGGGGATATTGTGATGAATGAAATACAGTATCTGACTTCCTCAGAACCACATTCTGAAGGAGGTATACATGTAAACTAATAATGTTAAGAGCATAAGTGCCATAATAAACAATCAACCAGCACATGATAGGAGATCATTGTCAAGGATAATATTGAATTGTGTTTTGAAGGATAAGTAGAGATTTGCTAAATAAGTGTGTGTGATTGGAATGAAGACAATTTTGAGAAAAAGAACACTGTACCTAGATACAATGAAATAAGAAAGGAGATATATTTTGAGAATGTGAAGTCTCTATGTCTGAATTATGTCCCAAGATCCTAGGAGAGTGACACTATACTCAAGAAAGTTAGAGAAGGAAGATAATCCTATTAAACTTGTGCTAAAACACGCCCAGGGGCACATTCATTAAATTGGTCGTTTTAATTCTCCAGGGTTGACTAAAGTAGAAGCAACTATCATTCTTGCCTTCTATGCTCTGGCCTCCTAATATGGGCATTCTATGAATTTTTTCTTCAGAGCTATTCTTGGTATTTTTTTAGTCTATTTTCCACAGTATAAACATGCTTGCTTTGCTAAATTTTAAATGCTCATATCATGCTAGGCTCCAAAATAAGTATTTTACAGTCATTATTTCAGTCAGCTGTTAGTCCGATGTTGGACTGGCTACATCAGACCTCTATGAAAGCTTTAAGAAAAACAGAAGTATTTCTTTTTTATTCTGTGCAACACACTCAACATTTCATTTATTAACCATGGTCCAGGTACCTAGATTTTCTTCATGGGGTTTTATATTGAAATATTTGAAGTTAAATATAAACTAGGGAGTAGTATAGCTTGACTTAATCATAAATGCCTAATTGTAGCATTTATGTCCCTGCTAAGTATAGGCTAGTGTTCTTTGTAGGAATGAGAAGACCTAAGATTCATTGGATTGGTTCAACAGTGCCCATACACAATGTAATGTATTATTTTTTGCTCAGCCACAGATTCCTGCTGTATCTCTCCTCCTCCTCTCTCCTTTCCTTGCTTTTATTCCTTTTTTTCCCCTGAGAATAATTTGAGAGCCAAATGTGGAAATGCTGGGTTTAGAATAACTCAATCACATTCTAGGCATTTATAACAGAACATTATATATTCTAGTGTGAAAACTAGTATTTTTGCTTTTTTAATTTTTTCTTGCTGCTATGGAATGATTCAAATTTTCGTAGTAGCACTTCCACATACCCTCTTTACGTGCAGAATGCATCTGAAAACTGAATATTCCTTATGTTTGAAAAAAATTTTTTTAATGTTTGTTGGTTGTTTGGTTGACTTGTTAATTTTTATCTTTTTATTTTATTGCCCAAAAGTCTACAGTGGAAAAAAAAAAAAAGGAAGTCTTTGTTTATCGATGTATAAAGAAGAAATGGCAAAATGAGAGGAGAAGTATCCATGATGGCTTATGAAGTGAGCTGTAGAATGTGGAGAATTTAGGCTAGAAGAATTGCAAAGGGCAGAGTAGTGATGGGGATTTCTAGAAAGTGCTGGCTAAGTAGACCAAGACAAGCACCACTCCAAATAACTAAATATTTTGAGGAGTTACATTGGGGAGCGGTCCTCTCAAGTGAACATCTGACTAGGAGCTCTCATCCCTCAACTCTTTACCTTGACTGTCAGTCAGTTTATCATGCCACCTACCTCAAAGTGAAATTCCATTCCTTTTCCACCAAAGTCGCAACTCTGCCTGCAAGAGGGATGCCCACCAGTTCACCAGAATCTGGCTCAGTACCCATCTAACTACTATAGTTGTGGCCTTCCCACTACTTCTTAGGACATGTGTAAACCCCAAGGGACCCCTGAACTTCTAGCAGAATGTTGGGGAGGAACTTTTCCTGGTCTTAGAGGTTTACAATGGAACAAACTCAAGACTCCAAAGTCAGGATGAGATTTATTCCATTGTGTAATTAGTGTCAATATCACAATGCTGGCACTGACTTTGGCCACCTTGGATATCATACAATAGTAATGGTGGAAAAGATGAGTCATCTTGTTATCTGGGGCACCTGGAGTTATGATTCAGAAAACACTAACATGACAGAGAGGCAGAAAAATGTTTTTCACTAATTCACAGGCACTGAGGCTACCATTAGAGTCCAAAACATCATTTTAAAATAGCTAGAATGTTTGCACACGTTTCCCAAAGGGACAGTCTCCTTCTGGAATATTAGTAGCAGTGCTTTAAACTGTAACTGAAATCTAACAAGTCTTAGGCGATATGTTCCATGGAGGAAACGGAGCTTAGAAATGAGCAAACCGTCTTCTTGACCAAGATGGAGGAGCAGGAGGACGTGGAGTTCGTCTCTCTCCACAAACACATCAAGAATACATCTACAGATGGAACAATTCTCACAGAACACTGGCTGAACACTAGCAGAAGACGCTGGACACCGGAAAGGACAGGAGAGATCTCCACATAAACCGATACGATGAAAGAAAGAAGGGAAAAAGAAGAGGAGAGGAAACAGAAAGAGATATGTGCCCCTGGGGAAGAGCTGAAGCAGAGGAGAGACTCCCGCATCAGGGGGAGCCCCTTCACTGATGGGGAAATCAGTTGGAACAGAAGGGGGGCATCTGAGCCTCTCAGAGGAAGGTGAAATGGCCAGTCTGTGGCAGACAGAACAGAGTGAGACCTACACAGATGGTCTGTGCCACAGGCCTGTGCACCCCAGACTGGGACATGTGTCCTCCAGTGGACACAGGGGCTGAAAGCTGGAACATGGGGACTGGAGAGCAAACCTGGGAGGAGGACTGCTGTGGGCTGCAAGGAGATAAACTGAGGGGATGGGAGGGAGGAAATCCGAAATGAGGAATGCTTGTGGAGGAAACCCAGACTGACATAGAAGCAAGGTGCTACTGTTGAGTGATGCACAGCCATTGCAGTGTCTCTCTCCCCACACGCCAGCCTCCTGCCCCCTCAGGCACTAGGAAAAGCCCTTTCACGCCTGCCGCCAAGTGCTAGCAAAGGCTCCCACTAGGGCCGTATCTCTCACGCTCGTGGCCACTGGCTTTCCTGTGAACCTGTTGCCACTGGGGTCCCACAACCCAGGCAGTAACACCACCTCTGCACCCATCCTCACCAGGGCAGCCCCGAGTGCTCCAAGACAGCCTTGGGAGCAGACTCCTGTGGGTGGTCCACACACAGAGGTGGAGCAAAAAGCACAGCTGAGCCCCAGGGGTGGGGCGACTAAGGAAAAGGAAAAAAATCTTTCTGTGCAGCTTAACAAACTGTAGATTAAATCCCTGCAATCTGCTTGGTAAACCCTGCATCTATGGAATATCTGAATGGACAATGAGTGTTCCCACAAATGAAATTGGTCTAGCTCTAGCAGCTGTAAACTTTGAGGACTAGTACACTTGGGAGGTGAGCCAGGTCACAGTATGAGCTGCCCCCACAGTGCCCACAGAGGGACCAGAGACCTACCTAGAGTTTTGGAGTGCCTCCTGGGGAGGTGGAGGTTGGCTGTGACTCATGGTGGGGGCAAGGATGCTGACAGCTGACACCCCAGGAAAATATAATTATTCCTATTTTTAAAAATGTTTTGTTCTGTTGTTCTTATTATTATGTTTTTATTTAGTTTCTTAAAAAAATTTATATTAAATTTTTTTTATATTTCTATTTCTTTATTACTTTTTTGTTGTTCTGTGTTTTTTCCTGTTTTTATCTTTCCTTTGTTCTATTTGTTCTAATCGTTATCATTTTATGTGTTTGTTTTGTTTTCTTTGCTTTTTCTTTCAGTTTGCATTCTGCTTTTGTTTTGCTTTTTATTATTTGTTTCAGTTAGTTTTGTTTTTAGCTGTTTGATTTCATTTTGTGATTCTTTTGTTTGCTTGTTCACTTGTGTTTTGTTTTCTCTGTTTTTGTTTATTATTTTGTGTGTGCATTTTGTTTTGTTTTGTTCATTTGGTTTTGCTTTTACCATTTGTCTGGGGTTTTGTTTGTCTGTTTCTTTGGTTTGGTTTTAATTGTTGCTATTACTGTGTTGCTTATTTTTGTCTTAGTTATTTGTCTTGGGCTTTGTCTGTTTCTTTTCATTAGTTTTCTTCCCACCCTTCTTTTTCTTTTCTTTTTATTTTTTTTCCTTTTTTGCTGAGCCCTGTGGCTTTAGGGGGCTTCATACCCAGGCCAGGGGTCGGACCTGAGCCTCTGGAATGGGAGCATGAAGTCCAGGATGCTGGAACACCAGAGAATTCCCAGCCCCAG